>NW_024385877.1:0-159199 GCF_016835505.1 Polypterus senegalus
GGGGAGTATATTGATAACAATATTTCGTTTGGCAGGGATGGGGTTCTGATTCTATAGCACAGTTTACTCTTTACCATTCTTTCCTCTGCATGTCCGGGAGTACAAAAGAAACAGCATACGCAACATGCGGGACTGACAGGAACACTCAAAAAAACTGAAAAAAAAGAAAAGCAAGTGACGGGATGTTTGGCGTTAGTATGCATCGGGTACTGCAGAGCTAAAAGCGCGCTTTAGTGAAAAACAAGTGTCAGATAGGGTTGTATGGATTGATTCGAACGACTGAGGAAGAAAGTAATTTAAAAAAAAAAAATCTAACCTTTACAAAGGGATCATAAATTGCACCGGCTGTTACAGACTGAAATCAAATGTATGCTTTTATTCAAAAACAGTAACACCAAAGGCAGTTTACTTCTCAAAACGGGGCAGGATCAACTTCCATGACCACTTGAGTCCCAAAACGGGGACTAAGTCTATTGAACCACAGACGAGTTACAATAAACTACTGTCAATGTCGCATGTTAAGGCGGCTTTTTGTTTCTGCAGTTATATTTTGAATAAAAGCGCAATTGTGTTATTCTTGTAAAATGTTTCTTTGCTATTTGGACTTCAGGCTTCACACTATATAGTTTATCCACATTTTGTCATCTACTACTAGAATAAAAAAAACGTTTTGTTTTAACAATGTGTTTACACAGATTACTGTAGAACGGAACAGACATGAAATCTTTAGTTCAAATAACGATCTATTATTTCCACTCCAAAATTTCACCCCCAGATACTCAATCAAGCTGAAGTTCGTGTACGCTAAATTGGTGGGGGGATGGAATAGCCGGTTGCTCCAAGTTTCCCTTTATCAGCACATTTAAAAACAAAGGACACTGGCGGAGAGGTGGGGATTTAGAAGCAGTTTAGTGGGGGCGGAATTACAAGTTTTTTTGTAGTCTGGGAATTCTAGTGTTAATGTACAATCAGAGAAGAAAAAAAAAATATCAGTTTTTAATTGAGATCAGTTGTCACTGATTATAAATCTGGGTTTGGGAAAAAACCTGAAGCCTCAGTGGGTCCCCAGGACCGACTTGAGAACTCCTGCTCTACAAGTAGAGGTGAAGGTCATAGGAACAAGACAGAATACATGTGTGTAAATGTGAGGGAAGCAGTGGAATGGTGAGGATGCAAGGAGTAGAGTTGCAAGGTGGAAGATCAACAGTACAGAGTAATGGGGATTGTGAAAGAGAGGGGAAAAAGAGAGTGCAGGCAGGGTGGAAAAGCATGGAGAAGAGTGTCAGGAGTGATTTGTGAGAGATGGATATCAGCAAGAGTGAAAGGGGAAAGGGCTACAGGATGGTAGTGAGACCGCTATGTTATATGGGTTGGAGACGTGGCACTGACCAGAAAGCAGGGAGACAGGGCTGGATGTGACAGAGTTAAAGATGCTAAAATTTGCATTGGTGGTGACGGGGTGGACAGGATTAGAAATGAGTACATTAGAGGGGTTTGCTCAAGTTGGACGGTAGGGAGACAAAGTCAGAGAGGCGAGATTAGTTGGTTTGAACATGTAAGAGGAAAGATGCTGAGTATATTGGGAGAAGGATGCTAAGCTATAGAAGAATAGAGCTGCAGGAAGAGGAAAAGAAGAAGGCCTAAGAGAAGGTTTATGGATGTGGGGGGAGAGAGGACATGCAGGTGATGGGTGTAACAGAGCAAGATGCAGAGGACAGAAAGATATGTAAGAAGATGATCTGCTGTGGCAACTTCTAACGGGAGCAGCCGAAGAAGAAGATTATGTATCCTGGAATTATAATACCCCCTCGCTTAAAGGTTACTGAAATCTGGTGGACAAGTCACTATGATGTGACACAATGCCTTGTTGAGAATCAGGAGGCTATCCTGAACATTTTGTCTGAGGTTTCAGAAGAAAGTGAGGCTACGATGGCTATTTTCACAGAGGCAGCAGGGCTTCTAGTACAGTTGAGGAAGCATCATTTTTTTGAGGTTGGAAGATTCCTTGAAAACATTCTTAGTGTCTCGAAGTTTGTAAATTCCATGTTGCAAGCCTAGCCTATAGATGTGTGTCATGCCTGGCAGAGAAGCACTGAAATATATCGAAGAGATGGTTCATGGGAGTATTTTGAAATATCAACAGATACTCTCCTGCTCAAGAAATAGAACCATGACCAAACAGCTCCCAGAGCATTGTTCTCTCCACTTTTGGTCAGGCTGACTCCGATTCTTAGTACTCTCAGCCACTCTTTGAGAAAATTCCTTCTGAACATTGTGGACAGAGTTATTGAAGAAATGGAAAATAGATTTTCATAGAAAATCTTGACCTGATGCGAGCTGTAAATTGCCTTCTTCCTCAGTCACGTTCTTTTCTAGATTTGACACTACTTTGCAACATGAAATTCCACTAGTAAAAGCTATACTGCTAAAGAAATTCTCCCCTGACAATTATGTAAGGCTTTGAACCATGTGCCAAAATATCCAGGTCTATAAAAAGCATCTCCTAAATTTCATGCAATGAAAGTGTATTAGTGATGGGTGTATCCTCAGCTGCATGTGAGAGTTCATTCTCATGCTTACGATGTCCTGACCTTTTCTGTTGCACCATGCTACGACAGGAAAAAGGTTTTGGGTGATTTTGGCTCATGAAAAATAATAACAAAAGACCTGGAAGAGTTTGTTAGAGCCTTTGTCCAAAAAAAAAACAGAAGACAAATGCTTTGAAGTGACTGGTTAGAGTGCAGCAGGATAATTAGTAGCTTTCCACTTTTGTTCATCAAATGAACTAAGTTTTTTTTCCTCTTTGGGTTCAATACCTCCACTATATTACTGTTCATGTTACATGTTCTATCCTTACGTTCCTATCAGCTCATGAGTTAAAGTTCCAAATGACAATAGATAAGTCAAAATTTATATTTGATTTAGCAGTATCTATCTATCTATCTCTATCTATCTATCTATCTATCTATCTATCTATCTATCTATCATATCTATCTATCTATCTATCTAAAGAACCTTAGAAATCACAAATAATATTAGTAATAATAATATGTCTTTCCTGATTAGAGAGTTGACTGTGACAGCATAATGCAGAGTTAAAAATATTAAACCTTTAAACAGAAACATGTCCATGCACTTACTTTCTGGTCACAAGCTGCTGCTACTGCCAGTTGTATAGTCAATTGTGCAAAAAAGTGCCCACTCAGAATTTCTTATTCTCCCCCAACCTCAACAATCTAGATCTAGGCCTGATACTGCACCCTTAGTAAGGCCACCTTGCTATATCACTCCAGAGCTGTTGATGGCAGCATAAGACCATGAATGAGTCAAAGGTCTGATCATCTGCATGAGTTAAATTTTTCCTTATTAATATGAGTAATTCAGAACATATAAGCCGCATGTTGGGCCTTCTGCCCCTTTGTTTTTCTCTCCTAAATTTCTGGTTAGTGAAGTAAAACTTTCTGTAAAAGTGTATAAAGTTTGAGAGGAACAATTAGTTGCTAGGAAAAAATGTGAAACTCTGAAGGTTAATGTTTGTTTAATGTAATAAAGAGCAATGGGCCATATGGGGAAACTGTAATGGGGGTTTTTACATTTCCTTTTCCTTTAAATAGCAAAGTTAGTTTGAAAATGTATTTTTCCCAGACTCCCAAGTCTTGTGGAATTTCCCAAAAGAATGGCCATCAATCTGGAAATTCTAAGGACAACCATCCTGATCCCAGAATTTTCCCAAAATGCTCCACACAAAGCCCTTGGTCCCTTTACTGTGTGCATGCCCCTCACCCAGACCCCCCTGAAATCATTTACTAAAAAGAGGCGATGTCTAAAGTTTTCTAGAACATTTTCTTTAAAGAAAATGGATTCCAGATTGATAATAAAGTTTCTCATTTTTGGAATTCTTTCAGTAAAAGGAATTTGGCCAGTAAGAGAAATGTTTAGGTTTACTAAATTATAAATAGACAAAAGTAGGTTAAATTTTCATGCAAATATAGCTGTAAATCACAGTTAAAATTATCTTCTTATAAAATTGAAAATGGAATGCACATTGTTTGAAGAGAAAGAGAAAACATACTTATTGACAAGAACTTCCACACTATTAAAAGGATAAAGTGTCTATGTGTCTATGTGTGTGTTCGTTGCTATTTTCTGTCATTCCAAAAGATGGCACATCACAAACATTTTAGTAATAAAATGTATTCTTTTTCATTTCGACAGATGGCACATCACAAACATTAACACTGCTTTTACAAATCCCTACCAAATGGGGATATACGAAACATAGGCATTGCATGGTGCACTGCAAACGTTAATGCTGAAGTCTATGTTGATTACTTAGATTTCAACCCATCTTAGACCTAGGTCCTAGGTACCTGTAACATATACAAAATACAAAAGATATCTGCAATGACTTCACAGATACAATTGTTGTTGCTGCTCAGTCTTAGAAATTTTATAAGACCACAAACCCAAAATACCAGCCAGCTGGTACTACCTTAAAATTTTTATTAAGAAGAAAATTAAACCTTTTTAAACTAAGGAAAATATACCAATAATTATTTGTTAAGTATCTCTTTTGTATACCACATTGTGAGTTCGGCCCTCCGGTTGTAATATGACCAAGCTGTGCTCTGAGCTTACTCTTGAGCATGCAACGTACAGTTGGCCATGTGAACAGTAATCTTGTTTCAAATATCACAGCTTGGATTGCTGCTGTTATAATCGGTTTGAGTTTCTGGTTTGTTTCAATTACGACAGTATTTGCAGGACTTGTATTGAAGTGACATTCGGCATCTGTCAAGCGTTGTAAGTATACAACCAGTTTCATCAATAACTTCACATCCAGCTTTTAAGAGTTTAAACATTCATAAACATCAAAGTGTCCACTACTGAAATCGTCACCTGTGAATCTAAGATGTTTAAGAGGCATTGGCGGTTGTCGAAGGGTGTAAAATATTTGGCCATTTAATTGAAAGCGACAACCAAACAATTCAGCGGCAGCCATCAACTCACATGCAGATCCATAGGTGAAGGGCTTAAGCATTTCACTCTTCTAGTGCTCCTGTGTAGTATAATTATCTCCTGTACCGTCATCAGTACCGTCATCATAAATAGGCACTGGGGCGCCGCCTGGCGGTGGCCACGGGTCCCTACAGGGCTGGGCTTCCAAGCCCTCTACCCGTGGCCTCCTGCATAACCAGGATGGAGCCCCTCAGAGTCTGGAGGCACAAGCCCTCCTCTCCTCCTCCTGGCGCTAGCGAGGACACGTGGGTCCGAACGGCACAACCCGAAAGGGCAGCACATCCCCGGTGAGGGTCCTACTATGTCCCCAGGGTCCAACATGGCACCCTGGGACAACTGTCTTTGGCACCCCCTCCGGCCCAAGCGTGCCCTTCTGGTCTCGCCCTCCGCCTCCGTTGTCCCCCAGCTGGGCCCATCGGCCTCCCGGCGTGGAGCTCTCCAGAGAGCGGCCATTCAGGAGGGGAGGTCCCTGGCGACATTGGCATCGGCGCTCGTCGGGCTCGACCTGTGGAAATAAGAAACAGAGGGCCAGAAGCACTGCCAGGACACTCACCCAGGCGTCCTGCGGTCTCCATACCGACAGTGCTCCTGCCCCTTCCGACAGCCCCCTAACTTGCCTGCGAAGTCCTCCGCCGCAGGTTCCATGCCTGTCCGCATTGTCTGCGGAACCGCTCTCACAGGCAGCTCGCCCAGCCGCCCAGGGATTTCCTCTGCGGCAGGGGCCCTTCTCCGGACGAGCGCACCCCGCACCGCGTCCTCTCCTATCGGAGGAACCAGCATTCACCCCTCGGTTCCTCCTTCTTTTCTTGGCATGGGCGCCTGGCGTGACCACGGTCCCTCAGGGCTGGGTTTCAAGCCCTGTACCCTCAACCCCACATAACCAGGGCGGGCCCTCGCGGTCTGGAGGAGGCAAAGCCCTCCTCTCTGTCCTCCTGAGGCGTCGCCGGGACACACACGCTGCACAATTTCTGAAGATGGGCCCATAAGTAACAAGACCGTTGAAAAGTTCAATATGACGGCTGTCACGACATCATACCACCGAAATAAGTACCAAATTTCAGCCTTCTACCTACACGTGAAGTTGGAGAATTAGTGACTTGGAAACTTCAATATGGCCGACAGTGGCATACCACTGAAATAAGTACATACATCGGTTTTGGTTAGCGAGGGAAAGCCACCTACAAATTTTGAAGATGGGGCATAAATAAGAAAATTCAACATGGCAACGTTGTCAACTATTATGACCGTTACGCATAGAATTTTTAAATGAAACCTGCTTAACTTTTGTAAGTAAGCTGTAAGGAATGAGCCTGCCAAATTTCAGCATTCTGCCCACACGGGAAGATGGAGAATTAGTGACGTTGGAAAGTTCAATATGGCGGCCGACAGTGGTGTCATACCACTGAAATAAGTATGTACATTGGTTTTGGTTAGCGCAGGGAAGCCGCCTACCAAATTTCGTGAAGATGGGGCCATGAATAAGAAAGTTCAACACGGAGGGCGTTGTCGACGTTATGACCGTTATGTGTAGAATTTCAAATGAAAACTGCTTAACTTTTGTAAGTAAGCTGTAAAGAATAAGCCTGCCAAATTTCAGCCTTCTACCTACGGGAAGTTGAAGAATTAGTGATGAGTGAGTGAGTAGAGTGAGTCAGTGCAGGCTTTGCCTTTATTAGTATAGATATCCAAACAATCTGATTTCTGTCACTCCAAACAGTGTCCATTCTTCCTAAGTGGGCACCCAAGCAAACTTATCTGAAGATCAGATTGTATTTTGCTCTGAGAAACTGCAAAGAACCCTAAAGCTTGGGGGATCTTCAGTCCTCTGTCTACATGGTAGATGTTACATTTCTTGTCTCTACAATTAGAAAAAAACTCAACCAGTATAACTTTGAGTCAGGTTATCCAGGAGAAACCCCTTCATCTCCACAAAGCTTAGCTTTGCAAGTTACTTTTGCACAATGCCAATTTCAGCAAAATGCAGTCACAATATAGTATCAAGCATGATGGTGCAAAGTGATGTTTTGGGATTGATTTGTATTATCTTAATTATTGTATGCACTGTGAATTCTTCTATAACAGAGAATTCCAGAGGAAAACATATGAAACATTTTGTGAAAAAAACATGATGGCTAATGAAATGAATGACAGCTAAAGCTTGGTCTAGGAATCAGAGGTGGGTAGTATCAGTTACATTTACCCTGTTACATTTCTTGAGTAACTTTTAAAAAAATTGTACTTCTAGGAGTAGTTTTACTGTACCATACTTTTACTGTTACTTGAGTACATTTGTGAAGAAGCACTACTTTTTGCAAGAAAAAGTTGGATCTACTGCATGACTGTTTCACCAGTCAGACATAGCCATGCAGTAACATGACCACACACAAACTTCCTCGTCTTGCAGCCTGTGAGAACTTTTTAGTCATCGGGGCTCCTGTTCACTGCTAAGCGGTCACAGCTTTACTGCAAGAACCAGTTGTCATTCCCAAGCCTGCCTTCCATGTCTTTTCTCCTTTTTTTTGATTCCCCTTCTTTTTGTGCTGACTTCGTATACATACCTCCGTCTCTGTGGGCCTTAATCACACGCTGCAGGAAGCCTAAATCAATTGAGAATGATCGGATCCGCATGTGCAGGTCCGACTCGCTCAACTACCTCATTAACTCCTGGTCGTCAAATTGCACCCCGGAGGTGACACGGCTTTAGGATTTGAAACTGGCCTTTTTTTGAAGTTGTGGACCCCTACACCACAAAGTACATACAATATGCAGTATTATACTGTCAGTGTACAGGATATCTCATCACTGTAAGTAGTTTGCACTGTTCAAACATACATGTTACCTACTCATTTTAGGAGTGTGTTATAGACCACCCAATTCAGACAGTAATTTCAACACACATCTTTTAGTAATATCAAAAGGCAAGTTTACAGGGGATATTATAGTCATGGGGACTTTAATTATCCCAAAAATTAACTGGGATAACCTTACAGATGGAGCACAAGAGCAGGAGTTTTTAGAAGTAATCGCGACTGTTTTTAACACAGCATGTTAAAGCACCAACAAGGGTGAAGCCTATCTGGATTTAGTATTCTGTAATAATCAGGATAGAATTGAGGGTGTAAGGTGATTGAACCACTAGGGTCAAGTGACCATAATGTAATACAATTCTCAGTATTTTGTAAGAGTACAGATGCAAAGACAAAATTGTTAAGTTGAACTTTAGTAGGGCTAATTTTGAGCAGATGCGACAAAGTCTAAGTAGGATAGACTGGGATAGCTTTTAAATGTGGAGACAGTGGGAGTTGGAAAGGTTAAAATGTTTTACATGTAATGCAGGACAGATACATACCTAAATTTGGAAGTAATAGGAAACAAAAAAATCTCCACGATGGATTAATAAAGATTTAAAAGAAGTTGCAAAAAAAAAAACTGCTGTATAAGGCTATAAGACTAATGACTGAAAAAGAGAACAGTAAGCGTGTAGGGGAACATGGGGCAACCTAAGAAGGATATCAGAGGGCTAAAGACAGTTGGAAGGAATATAGCAGATAAGGAAAGAAGACCCCAAGAGATTCTTTCAGTATTTTAGTAGTAAAGAACAGTTAAGGAGGAGGTCAAGTTCATCAGGAATAGTAAGGGAATTAAAAGATACAGACAATGAAATAGCAGATGCCCCAAAACACATTTTTTCTGAGGGTGTTTACAAGTGAGCAAGTGGATAACCTGCCCGAGGTAAACACAACTACTAAGGGGGTACTGAGAGTTTTGGGAAAATTTTAGAGGGAGAAGTGCTGCTCAGATTAAATAAGATGAAATCAAACAAATCACCAGGCCCAGATAATATTTATCCTCGTGTTCTTAAGGAGGCTAGTGAGTACATATATAAACCCTTGACACGCATTTTTAGGAAGTCACTGTGCACTGGAGAGATTCCAAGGACTGAAAATGGCAAATATCATCCCATTATATAAAAAGGGTGACAGGGCAGATCAAGCAACTATAGGCCAGTAAGCTTAACAAACATCACAGGAAATTAATGGAAGGAATTATTAAGGATAAGATTGAGCAAACATGACAAGGACAGGAGTTATTCTGAACAGTCAGTGGGTTCAGAAGGGAGGTCGTGTTTATAACATGTTGGAATTCTATGAGGAGGCAACAAAAAGGATACGATCAAAGTGGAGCTTATGATATTATTTATCTGGACTTTCAGAAAGCATTTGATAAGGTGCCACATGAGAGGTTGGGCATCAAGTTAAAAAGAAGTGGGAATTCAGGGTGATGTTTTTAGATGGGTGCAGAATTGGCTCAGACACAGGAAGCAGAGGGTGATGGTGCGAGGAACCTCATCAGAACTGGCTGATGTTAAGTGGTGTTCACAGGGTCAGTGCTAGGGCCGCTGCTATTTTTAATATATATAAATGATTTAGATAGGAATATAAGTAACAAGCTGGTTAAGTTTGCAGATGATACCAAGATAGGTGGATTAGCAGATAATTTGGAATCGTTATATCATTACGAAGGACTTGGATAGCATACAGGCTTGGGCAGATCTGGATGAAATTTAATGTCAGTAAATGTAAGTATTACACATAGGAAGTAAAATATTAGGTTTGAATACACAATGGGCGGTCAAAATCGAGTACACCTTATGAGAAGGATTTAGGAGTCATAGTGGACTCAAGCTATCAACTTCAAACAGTGTTCAGAAGCCATTAAGAAGGCTAACAGAATGTTAGGTTATATGCGATCTGTGGAGTACAAGTCCAGGAGGTTATGCTCAACCTTTATAATGCACTGGGAGGCCTCATCTTGAGTACTTTGCAGTTTTGGTCTCCAGGCTAAAAGGACATAGCAGCACTAGAAAGGTCAGAGAAGAGCGACTAGGGCTGATTCCAGGTCTACAGGGGTTGAATTATGAGGAAAGATTAAAAGAGCTGGGCCTTTCGTTTAAGCAAAAGAAGATTAAGAGGTGACATGATTGAAGTGTTTAAAATTATTGAAGGAATTAGTACAGTGGATCGAGACTTGTATTTTAAATAGCTCATCAAGAACACGGGACACAGTTGGAAACTTGTTAAGGGTAAATTTAACAAACATTAGGAAGTTTTCTTTACACAAGACGATAGACACTTGGAATAAGTTACCAAGTAGGTGGTGACAGTAAGACGTTAGGGACTTTCAAAACTCGACTTGATGTTTTCTTGGAGGAAGCAAGTGGATAGGACTGGCGAGCTTTGTTGGGCTGAATGGCCTGTTCTTGTCTAGATTGTTCTAATTGTTCTAATTGTACTGTAGGTATCGGCTTCAAAAGCTTTGTTGTGAAAAACAAAAGATTTGGAACTTTGTGTTATTATGCATCTTTATTTTGAAAGATGTGATTTATTGTACCCATTTTTTATTTTAATATTTGGACATAGCAGAATTTGCTCATTATTTTATATTTTTGTCTGTCTTAATACATTTCTAAAAAATAAATCATTTATTATGTTCAAACAGTTACTCAGTACTTGAGTAGTCTTCACCAAGTACTTTTTTACTCTTACTTGAGTAAGTTTTTGGTGGACTACTTTTTACTTCTACTTGAGTAATACTATTTTGAAGTAACGCTACTCTTACTTGAGTACAATTTTTGGCTACTCTACCCACCTCTGCTAGGAACATGCAACATGGCACCAATTCTTAGATCCAGCTAATCTGGGTGAAAAAGAACAGCTAAGTTAGATCTGAATTCTCTTAAAATGCTCTGGGGACTTTATGAGAAGTGTTCTGGAATAGCCTCAACCACCTGAAGCAGTGATAAAAAAAAGAGCAGGCCAAAACTCCTTCGATATTATGTATGAGGCAGGCTGATACTTCACACGATTATTCATTTCAATTATTGCTGCTAAAGGTGGCCTTTTAAGCTGCTGAACCAGAGGGTGTACACTTTTTCATACATACGATTTGTGCACTTTCTTTTAGTTAAACTTTGTTTTTTGTCAAATGATGTCTTGGTGATGAAGAATGGTTGTTAATGATGTCCTAATAAGTAAAACATAAATATAAAAATCTAATAAGCAACTATTATATATTGCAGATTGTTTTTGACATATGATGTTGAGCTGCAGCTTTAGGATTTACTTATACATGCTTTATAAATGCATCACTAACAAATAGCAATTTTAAATACACATCCATTCATCTTATCAGCCTGCTTCCTCCATTTCAGAGTGGTGCCTATCCCAACACAAATGGGGCTAATGATGGACATAAGCATGAATGATTACGTACAAATGCGCACTCACAGAAGTACCTAGGGATGCAAAGCCAGGTAAACATGGAGGCTATGCACACTCGGCAGAATCAAATTTTTTGCATTTCAGCCGTAAGGCAGCTTTGGTAACACCTAATAAAACTAACTGCACAATCTCTGAATGTTATATTTAAATTGAAGAGTTGCTACATTAGACACATGATTATACTCTAGCCAATAGTCAAAGTAGTAAGATAAACTAATTTTAAATCCACAGGGTCTAAAGTTGTTTTAAATCTTAAGTATTACTTAGTTTGTTACACAACTTGTAGTAAATTATGACAAATAAAAAATATTAATGAATCTGTTATCTGGTCAAAACTGTGTCTCTGTGTTTTTTGAAACAACAGCTAGAAATCTTCTCACTTCATTGACATTTTTTAACGGTCAGTAAGACATGATATTTTCATTCATTTCTCCCATTTCACTTCATGTTATTACCAACTGCCATCTTGTGGTAATGGTGCATAACAACCCAATATATTAGTTTTCTTTATTACCTTATTTATTCTCAGCAGTGTTTGGCCAATTTTTTGTCTGTAGCTGAAACAGACAGAAGTGCTACAAAGTATAACATAAGAAAAGATGGCAATGTTGCATAAAATAAACATGATGGCTAATAAAAATGGTTATGTTAGAAAAAATAAAAAAACAGGAGAGCATGCTGGAGAGAGAAGTAATCTGGTGTTACGGACTGCGGGAGCAGACAGGAGGACAACCGGAGGATTGCGAACAAACAATCAAGAACTTTCTACAGACTACGAAGATACCGAAGAAATGGTAAAAACATCACCTTTCACGGGTACATCGCCTTGGAGCCAAGAGCAGACAGCAGAAGATCTGTCCCATCGTGCAAATTTGAGCATTTTAAATAAAAGGATTTTGTTAAGAGCACGGGAAGGAACTCAAGGAAAAGATTTCAGCGTGAACGATAAATTTCCTAAAGAAATTTTGGATCGCCAGAAGTTCTGTTCCCACTGCGTAAAAAATTCATCAAGAAGGAGCCACACTGTCATTTCTGTGGACAAGTTCTACGTCAACAACAGGCTGTACAGAGGAGGAGTGACAGACTGGCTTTATTAGCCCAACATCAGGTCACAAGTTTATTATTCTTATCGGGATTCACTGGGTATGAGCATGTCAGGATAAAAAAAAGCTGCTATATCCATGTTTAGATGATGGGATCACCTGTTCTCTCACCACCCACACCTCTAGCACCTTTTCTTTTTACTTCTTTTTTCTTTTTTTAACCTTTATCACTCTTTCCTTTCCTTCTTTTACCTGCTTCTGGAGCTTTACATCCGCATGACACAATCACACAACTTTCCCTACACTCGTCAGCACACACAACGCATACAAACACTGGATTATAATTATTACATTTTATCATACAACCACAAACACTCTTGGTTCTGTCTGATTATTATTATTATTATTATTATTATTATTGTCTGATTATTATCAGCATTAGTATTATTATCAGCAATTAGTATTATTAGTATTATTTTCAGTATTAATATTATTATTATTATTTTCAGCATTAATATTATTATTATCATCAGCATTAATAATATTATTATTATTGTTATTAGCATTATTATACATATATTTTTTATTTACTTATTTATTGCTTTATTTTTTCAGATTAAATTATACATTTATTTACTTAATTTATTCACCATACATTAGATACTCACACACACAATTATGGGTACACTTAGGTTTGTCAGTTGGAATGTTCACGGAACTGGCTCTAGAGAGAAGAGATTAAAGATTTTTGATCAGCTTAAAAGAATGCAGGCAGATGTTGTCTTATTACAAGAGACTCATAGGTCTGCCACAGTTGCAGATGAACTTAAAACGTCTGAGTTTCCCAGACTGTTCTCTGCCCCCTATAACTCTAGACAAAGAGGTGTAGCTATTTTAATACACAAAAATACCAATTTCACAGTATTGGACACAGTCTCAGATCCAGATGGTAGATTTATAATACTAAAACTATCTATACAAAATCAAAGCTTATGTATTGTTAGCATATACTGTCCAAACATAGATGATCCCGCATTCTTTCATAATTTTTTCTATGTACTCTCCGAACACTTGGACTGTCTACTTATACTTGCGGGAGATTTTAATTTTTGGATGGATTATTCTTCAGACAGGCTCAGTACAGCTGGGACTCAGCGCAATTGGCATTCCACTAATATAGTCAAACGGTATATGAGTGATTATGGGCTTTGTGATGCATGGCGATCTTTTATCCCAGCCGTAGAGAGTATACTTTTTTCTCACACATTCATCACTCTCACTCACGTTTAGACTATTTTTCTAGTCAGCAGCTCATTATTGGCTGACATTTCAGACACTGAGATACACCCTATAATTGTCAGCGATCATGCTCCAGTTTCTTTAACTCTGTTAAATAAGAAAACAATCCCATCAAGTAAAAACTGGAGGTTTAATAAGTCACTGCTTAAAGACGAAAGTTTTGTGGAATATTATAAAAAAGAGTGGGCTTTATATTTAGAACACAATGACCTGTCTGGAACATCAGCATCTGTTCTCTGGGAGGCAGGGAAAGCAGTGATGAGAGGTAAAATAATCTCCTTCTCATCACATAAGAAAAAAATAGAAAACAAACGTATTCAGGAATTAGAAGAAATCATTAAGTCTTTAGAGGCATCCCCAGAAGAAGAATTACAAAACAAATTGCGTAAAAATAAACTAGAACTTAAAGGAATTATTGACAAAAACACAATTTTTTAGCACAAAAGACTACGAATAGAAAACTTTGAACACGGTAATAAATCAGGCAAGTTTTTAGCCAACCAGTTACAAATAAACAAAGAGAAAACTGCCATATCTGGTGTTAAAGACTCAACTGGGAATACTTTCAGAGATTTTTACAAAACCTTGTACTCACCACAGATTAACCCATCAGATAATGAGATCAATGAGTTTCTAGACAGGATAATACTTCCTAAATTATCAGATAAGCAAGCTACAGTCCTGGACTCGCCACTAACATCAGATGAGCTCCAGAGCGCTTAACTCCATGCCTAATAGAAAGGCTCCAGGTCCAGATGGGTTTCCAGCAGAGTTCTACAAAGAATTCTGGATCATTCTGGCTCCAACATTTTTCAGAATGATGAGTGAAATAGAAGAAAATGGTAGACTACAGCCAAACATGAATTCAGCCAACATTAGTCTCGTGTTAAACCAGGCAAAGATCCTATATTTCCTACCAGCTATCGCCCCATTTCTCTTATTAATGTTGACCGCAAAATAATTTGTAAAGCCCTTGCAAAAAGATTAGAGAAGGTAACCCCTTTCATAATACACCCAGACCAAACTGGTTTCATTAAGGGGAGACATTCATCCACAAATTCACATAGATTACTTAATTTAATAGACTTTTCTTACAGCAGAAACATGGAAACCAGTATATTATCTCTTGATGCAGAAAAGGCTTTTGACAGAGTTAACTGGAAGTTCTTATTTGCAACTTTACATAAATTTGGTTTTGGAAACTTCTTCATAAACTGGTTAAAAATATTATACAGTTCACCAACAGCATGCGTCAGGACAAATGACCAAACATCTAGCTTCTGTCTTCAGAGGGGGACCTCGCTATTTGCTATCATTATTGAACCACTAGCAGCAGCAATCAGGCAAACTACAGTTATTAAAGGCATAAAGTGTAAGAACATAGAACATAAAATCAGTCTTTATGCAGAAGACGTGTGACTTTTTCTCCAGAATTCTCAATCCTCTCTCTCCCAAGCAATTGAACTAATACACTCCTTTTCAAGAGTTTCAGATTATTCAATAAACTGGTTAAAATCCACAGTTCTCCCAATTAATTTCTCTTTTGTCAATTCCCTTAATACACAATTGGAATCAGGGATATTACATACCTGGGCATTCATGTCTCTCCCAGGCTGCAGATCTAACTAAACTAAACTATATCCCACTATTAAAGAAAGTGGAAGATGATCTTGCTAGATGGAAATCTACCGATATCACTTATGGGGAGGGTTGCCACAATTAAAATGATGGTTTTACCAAGAATCAATTACTTATTTTCAATGATCCCAAACAAGCCATCATCTGACTGGTTTAGATCCCTGGACTCCTCCATCACTAAATTCCTTTGGAAGGATAAACCTCCAGGAATTAGCTTAAAAACACTACAGAAGACCAAAAAGATAGGAGGGCTGGATCTACCCAACTTCTATCATTATTTCTTAACCAACAGGCTCCAATATATACCAAGATGGTTGCAACATAACCGCTGGATGAGTCCTGGTTAGATGTAGAACAGACATTTTGCAATACTATAGAGCTTTCGGACCTACGTTATTAGCTCAAAATAAGAAAGCATGAAAGCTTTAAAAGTATTAATATCAGCACCTCACTGACAGCATGGTGGGAATATCTAAAAATGACAGAGTCTTCACTAATTCCATGCAGATGCACACCCATCTGGAATAATCCTGACATATTGCAAAACAATAAAATGATGAACTTCCCATACTGGAAAAGTAAAGGAATTCTATACATGGAACACATATTTGAAGGACTGGATTCACTCCATTTAACAGAATAGTCTCCCAATTTGGGATAGACAATAATAGATTTTAGAATATCTCCAAATTAAATCAGTAGTTAAAAGAAAATTTAAGCTTAATAAAGTAGAATTACAAACACCATCAAGGGTATTAGACTTCTGTAATCTCAAACACCCCAAATTACTATCTAAAGTATATAAAACATTGACCAAAATAGATGATACAATAGCAATGCCTATAGGTAAATGGGAGGCGGATCTATTAGTTAGCTTTGACCAGACTTTCTGGTCCCAAACTTGTTTAAAACTTTTAAAACGATCAGAAACCCCAATTTACAATTAATTCAATACAAAATTCTACACAGAGTACACTATACAGGTCATCGGATGTTCAGGATGGGATTTGTGCCATCTGACACCTGCACACACTGCACAGACAACATTCTTGACAGTTATATCCACGCACTGTGGTCATGTCCACCTGCTCAGGGATTCTGGTATGGACTATGTGAAGACGTATCAAAGTGTCTGAAATGTGATATCCCACCTTCACCCTCATTTTGCTTGCTGGGGAACCTAGAAGATGTCCCGATTGAAACAAATTTGGTTCACGTGGTTCTCACTGCCATATGCATTGCTAAGAAAACTATCCTCATAAACTGAAAAACAAAGATAATCTTTGCATAACCAGATAGAAATCTTTTATTGGATCATATTACACTTGAGACAGCCTCTGCCTCCACTTCAAATCAATCTCTGGGCTCCTTTGATCGGTTCCATCACATAGCGATGATGGAGGGTCATTGATATTGTCCTGCGGGATGCTGTGGTTGATGTGGTGAGAGTCTGAGCTTAAGTATCTGGAGGATCCCTGGGGGTGGGTTCACTAGGGGGGTCTTGGGCTGGGGGGCTGCTGCCCCACTCTGCTGGTGCTTGGGTTGCCTCGGTGGGTGGACTTCTGGTAGTTGTGTGTGGGGCCTTGGGGGGTCTTGACGGTGGCTGCGAGTCACTGCCTGGTGGCTGCATCGCCCCTGGGTGGGTCTGGGTGGGGGCCTGGTGGCTTGGGGTATGAGGGCGGCCGTCCCGGATGGGATCTGGGTGGGGTCTTGGGGATTGGGTCCTGGCATGTATGCTGCCGGGAAGAGGGCCGGAACATGGGGCAGTGCTCTGGGAGCTCAGGATGAGAACACTTCTGTTCCACCATGGGGGAGGGGGATGTCCGGGAGGGGGAGGATCCAACTTTACCTGGGTGTCTTATGTCTTACTTAGTCTGAATGTTGAGTAAATGTGGGGATGGGAGTAAATATTCTGCTGGGGTGGTGTGGGTTGGTGGCCTCAGACTCCGTGGGGCTCTGTGATGCTGCTGCTTTGGGCCGTGGCTAGATCGGCTGGGGCCTCCATGCTCCTGGTGGATTTTGGGAGCAGAGGTGCCTATTGGGGCCAGTAGGGGAGCTGGCTCCCTGGAGGGCTCAGGCCCCTCAGCCGTTCCTCCCATCCTCAGATATTTCCTCCTCCTGCTCCTTCACATCGTCACACAAACATGCACATAGGGCCTTGGGGTGTGGGTAAGTCAAGGGGTGCAGGTATGGATCCCATTTCCGCAGTCCTGTGGCAGCCTAACCCCCAATTTTATTTGCACATTAAACACTTCCACAAACAACATTCCATACAAATGCACACTTAGGGCCTTGGGAGTGAGCACACTCAACGGCATCCAGTGGAGGGAAATTTCAGCCTCACTCCGAGTGCCGGTGCCCACTTCCAATTTTAAACTGCACCTAGTCACGTAGGGTTTTGGGGGGGAATTGGGGCTGTGTGTTGGCATCAGCTGGTGTAGGCCACATGATGTCAGCACTTCCTGCGCTCCCCCAACCATAAAATGCACCTTATCAACACACATCAATATTACATTGGAGCGGCGGAGGGAGACTAGAGGTCTTATCACACCTCTGTTCTCGGTTAGCTGTCCGGGGCTGGAGGCTAGGAGTGGGAGCTGGCCGTCTGCCTGTAGTCTGGAGTGGTGGGTTGCTTTGCTCTGCATTGGACGGGGGTGCCTGCTCATTATTACCCCAGCGGAACAGGGCTAAATCTGGCGTCCGGGAATGGTTGGGCCTTCATGCAGCAGCACGGGACCAGAGTTTGTGGGGTGTATAGTGGGGAGTGTGAATGGGTGTCTGGCGTACATCCTTGTAAATCTTGGGTTGTATGTGTATGTGAGAGCATGAGGGAGGGAGTGTATGACTGTGTTTGTGTGTGACTGTATATGTCAGGTGGGGTTTTGGACTCCTCTCCTCTCCTGGGACATCTGGCAATGCTACAACATCTTTGCCTACCCTCCCCCTGCCACATATTTTTTTTTTTTTTTTTTTAAGCATGTCTGGTCGCTCCCGGTGGCTGCCTGGTGGGATCTGGGTCCCTGGGCTCTGTTGGGTCCTCGGCGGGGTGGGTCGCCCTTGGGTCCCGGGCTGCTGGGTTCCGGGCCCAGCCGACTCGGGGGTGAGCGGCTGCGGGCGGGCCTGGGGGTTTGCCGTTGATATCTCCGGGACTCTGCCGGCTGCTGGTTCTGGCCCCGGGTGATCCTCTGCGCCTCTCGAGGGGGTTGGCTCTCTGTTGACGGTCTCCCTTGGGTCTCCGCGCTCTGGGGTGACCTCTGGATCTCTGGGCTTGGAACTCCCTCCATCTTCCGCACATTTTTGGGGGCAGGTCTGTGGCCCTTCACACTCCTATTGGGCCTCCTATAGAGAAACCTTACACACAAGCGTCTAGGTGCACCTGAGTGCTCACTTGGTGCTTTTATAAGTATGACTTGGACATCTTCAGCACATGACCTAAGGCTGTGGTTGGCCCTAAATGCCTTAGTAATAATTACTGTGTGATTGTCACCAAACATTTTTACTTTTATATATCTTCATGTAGCTGATGCAACAATGTTTTTGTCTTGTGGTTTTTTCCCCTCCCTCCCTCCCCCTCTCTTTCTGCAGGTCTAGAAGCGGATTCTGGTTCATTTATTGTTTATTCTATACGAAACCCCCCCCTCCCCCTTTACCTCCATCTCCTCCTTTTCTCTCTTCTTTTTCTTTCACTTTTGTCTAAGTGTCCGGTTCGAATCTTAAAAACATCTGAAAATATTTCTAATAAAGTTTTGGTATCAGGCGTGACGTCAGCAGAAGCTGTAACGCTCCACCTGAGAGAAAAACTGTAAGGCTAGTCGCCAGCATTCAGACATCAATTATGATTGCTTCACAGCCGAACAGGACACGGTAAAAAAAAAACAAACTACTTTGCACATTTTGTTCCTTTGAAAACATTTACAAACAGAGTTGTTACAGCTAAATTCTGTCACATGCATTTATGGATCTGCTATATCCACTACAGGATTGTGGAGAATTTTCTCTTCCTAGCAGTATAGGACACAGGTTGCCTGACCAGGCTACCAGTCCATTACAGGAGCACACACTCACTCTTATAGGGCCAAGAGTCACCTTCAATGTGACCTGAACATCTTTTTGAAGTGGAATAAAGCTGCGAGTGTTAAAACAAATGCCTAGAGAACATGAAGAATTCCTCACAGACAATGATTGTAAATTCAATATAAATTCCCTAGACCTGTGGGGTAGCAGTGTTTCAAAATTATGTTAAATCCCAAAATACCGTTTCACTTCCAGTATTGAAGTGTAGCTTTTGACTCATAAGTTTCAATTTCTGGGTTTGGGGAAATGTATTGTGGAGTCTATTAAATTCCATGCAGTCTATTTTTGTTACACAAAAAAAAAATGCATTTAAGGCTACCTGTCAAAAGTGTATGTTCCTATACTTTATTTCAAAATATAGAGCATTTTTCATTTTGAACTTCTTCTCAATCTAAAATAAAAATAGAGACACAATCATCAGTGTTACCCAAACTTTCTATAACATTTCAGTAATTATTTACCTGTCTGATGCTGATCTTTCAGATCATAAAGATAACATGACAAATTCATAATTAATTGTAGAATTAAAGTATTTGAGGTTCCTCTAGAGCAGGGTCTCAACCTTTCTCCCCTGAGAGCTACTTTTACAAAATGAAAATGGCAGAGAGCTACTCATGTTTTCTAACATTCATTCTCATAACTTATTTCAACCCAAACAAACTGAATAAGCTTGTTTCCGAACATTTGCAAAATGTTGGTGTCCACAACTCACATTTTGAATTAAAACATCACAAAAAATATTTAGTTCACCTGCAAGAGCATTTTGTAAGTCTGTATGCATTTTCTAGTCTATCTCACACTATTGAATTAAAACATGAATACTGTCAAACATAACAATGCACTTACACATACACAGATATTACTTATTCATTTGTCATTTTTACATGTCATTGTTTCACTTCACAGAGTATTCCACATGTTCAGTTGCATGTGTGATGTGTTTTAGTTAGTCACTGCATGGAGTCAAAGAGAGGCAGGTGTATGGTGGAGTGTAGCCACTTAGGTTCACTCTTATGAATCATTTAACGCTCATCTGTCAGTCTTGTTCTGAACTTTGATTTCATGACATTCATGTCAGAAAAGGAAGACTCATAGAGGTATGCAGGCCCAAACAAAGCAGACATTTTCAGAGCTGCTTGGTGAAGATTCTTATAGTTATCTGGCTCTACTAAGCTCCAGAAATGCTGAGAATGCTGTTGAGACTTTAACTAAACATTATTTTGAATGTTTACTATATATAACATATAAATTCAATGTCTGTCTGTCTGTATGTCTGTCCGCTTTTCACGATAGAACTACTTAACAGATTTAGATCAGGTTTTCATCTATAATTTGCTTGACATTCGGTTGATTTTGCGACTAATTTATTTATCAGATCCCAGAGACCATGCGGACCGGAGGAGGGCTTCTCCTTACTCGCCAGCTTCAGGGGTGTTCTAACTCACAGCTATGCGAATGAGAGAACAATTGAATTCAACTTTGTTTGATATTTAAAATAAAATGTTACTTAGGTTTTGATGAGTTTGAGTCTGGATATTCTTTTAAGTGTATGCCACATTGAAAAGATAAATTGTTATTCAGATTGTGGATCGTGATATGATTTTTGGAAGATCAAGTTTTCAAATTTATGTACGATTCATTAGCATTTTAGCAAGCTACTAGGAAAGGGGTGGCGAGCTACCAGTAGTTCACGAGTGACGTGTTGAGACCCCTGCTCTAGAGTTTCTCTTCTCTTGCACAATTGCACGATTTGGCTTAAAACTAATCAGCACATTGTCATTTCGTAACAGGCTTAAGTTTCGAGCTTGGTATTTCTCCGTCAAGCTATTTTAGCTCTAGACTGTCCTCAAAAAACTGTGTCACACAGACACACACACACACACACACACACACAGAGATACAGACAGAAACACACCCATCATTGAGATATTGATGGTTTTGGTATCAGGGAACCTAAAACGTTGAGATCTGTCAAAACCGGAGATTGAAATTTTGGTGAATCTAAAGCTTTCGCTCCTCCCACAGATGATAGGTTATGGTGGGGATGGTAGAAAGCAAAAGAGATCTTTTAAACTACTGAATTTGAAACCACAGTATATTAAGCAGGCTGTTCAGGGACATTTGGATACCAGTGGTGGGATGTGATCCTTTACTTTGTATTTTCACCCATTTAGCTACCAGGCTACACTGTGAACTTCACTGGTAGTTTTGATTGCCATGTTTTTCTCAATGAATATGTTGTGTTCACCAGTGCAACTGAGATACAGTGAAATAACCCCTCCTGCCCAGTCCCACTGATGTGCTTTATATTTTTTTTCCCCATCTCTATCCACTCTCATTTCTTCCACTTATAGTTGTTTCACTCCCCAGGGCTCTTCTGTATGTGAGTTGTCATTGAACTTAAAAACGTAAAATGGGTCCTGAAGCCACAAGGTTAAGAAAATCTGCCAGATTTCCAACCCACATACTTTAAAATAAAAGAGAAACTTGCAGTTTTACGAGTACTGCCACAAGATATATAACCTCAATTCCTGTAGGATGGCAGCACAGCACTGCATGGCTAAATATGCACACAAATTAGCCATGTGCCCAGAAACATTTCAAGACAGGCATTAAAGGAGCCCTTCGTCTCCTCTCACTAGAAAACACAGGAAACACAAAAGAGTATTAATATTTACAAAGCTTTTCTTTATTCTTAATGGATGACAAAAGTGCAAAGCATCTTCACAGACACATGGGAAACAAAAAAGATGATCCCACTGTGCTCAGAGCTTGTAATTTCAAACCATGGAACTAGCCAGTTCCAGGTTGTCGCTTGGGTTGTGGCTATACACCCATATTGACAAAGGTATTAGGACACACATCTAATTATTGAATTGAGGTGTATCAGTCAAACCCATTGCGACAGGTGTATAAAATCAGGCGTCCCAATACTTTTGCCCATATAGTGTATTTGACTCAAGATTACCACTCTGTGAGTGTAATGATCTGTATTTTATTTACTTGTTGCTAATTTGTGGCCATTTATTGTATTTTATTTCTGGTATTCATTACATCTGTGTCTTTTGTTGTTTGAGGCACAGTGGCAAGGTGGTTAGCACTGCTGCCTCATAGTTCAGATCACATTTTGGCCACAATAATCAATCCAGCAAAGTTGTCAGACTGTTCATTCCCCAGTCCTCAGGATCACTTAGAAGACCATTAGGTCATTATAATCCACTCAAAACTAGCTCAGTTCCTCCTTCCAAATTGACTTCACTTACATTTGGAGTTTGGCTAAGTTTGAGAACATTTCTGGATTTTGTAAAATTGAAGATTAAGCAAATTCAGTGGCATCATTATTGACCAGCCTTACATAAAATGTGAATTATTTTAGTGGGCCTAAATCTATCCTGGCAGTATCTAATGCTTAGTAAGAACTAAACCTACAATCAATCAAAGCATATCTTCACCACATTCCCAAAGTCATTTATATTGGGCCAATTTAGATTAGCAACCAACTTTTATAATTCTGGATAAAGTCACAATATGTAAACCAACATGAACAGGTACAGTGGCAAGAAACATATGTACATAATCACATTTATGTGCATTGCTCAAAAACTTAAGGAAACATTTATCATCACAGTCTAACACCAAGTCAGTTGAGCTTCATGGATATCAGTCTCTCCAGTTAGGAAGCATAAGTGATTGTGAAAATAACTCCATCTGCTTTGGTACTAATGAAAGTTGTAGCGGGCTATAGTGTAGTGTTTTCATTGTTTGTACTGAATGTGTTTTCTTCCATCGCCCCATTTCCTGTTTATAATATGTGCATCAGTGAATGTTGTTCCGAAATACAGGGGACAGATGATGGGAAAGACCGCAGCCCCAAGATGGAAAGCACCTGTTCACAATTAATTAAGTACAACTAGCTCATCACTATATAACCAATCAGGAGGGAACAGAGAAGGAAGAAGAAAGACGGAGATCACAATTCATTACCACGAACCACGAGTACCTGCTATTTTTCTACATCGCCTTTGGTATCCTGTTTGTTTTCGTTCTGCCGGATTAACATCATTTCAATCATCGCCAGAGACCCCTGGGTATAACTACATTGTCCACCACACGCTGAGGATTCACGGTGAGGTTGCTCCATTTTTGTTTCCGGGAAATTCAAACATATCACCTATCTGTTGAACAGTCATCCATATTCAGGTCAGTTTTATACTCTGACTCAAATTATGGCATCGTGGCATTTCCGTATCTATTTTTCTTTATTCGTGTTTTATGTTTGTTATATGTTACTGGGACAAGCGGGGTTTGGTTATTGTATATATGGTGTTGTCACATTGTTAGTTTGATGGAGGTGTATATATATATATATATATATATATATATATATATATATATATATATATATATATATATATATATATATATATATATATATATATATATATATATATATACTGTGTATGTATATATATATATATATACTGTATATATATATACTGTATTTTTTTGTGTGTAAAATTTTTATTTTTTGTTATTTCATTTAATATAATTATTCACTTAATTTTATATATCTTCTTTGTGTGCCTATGTTTAATCCTTTGATTGTGGGAAAAATTGTATTTTTAGAGGTACGCTTGATTTTAAAAGATTCACCTCAGTAATTTATCCAGGCCACAGGTCTTGGAGGTGTAACTACCAGCTGGGTAAGGGGTCGGCTGTTACAAAGTGACAAAAGTGCACTGGAGAGGCAACAGCAAGACAACTCCCAAAAAATAGAATGGTTTGTAAGATGGTGGCTACAGATAATTGTTCTCCTCATCCTTCTGACTGATTCTTCTCTAGTTTTGTGTTTTGCTAGTGTCCTTGTTACTGCTGTTGCATGAAGTGGTGCCTGTAGCCAATTCAGGTTTCACGGGTAGTCCAACTCCTCCAGTAGAGAACATCCATACATTACATTGCAAGGTTTGCTCTGTATCCCAGCACAGTCTCAATAGCAAGGAGAAGATACCACAAGATGGGCTGTTACACAAGGAGAGCTGGATAGGGCCATAGAAGGGTCCAGCAGCAGGACCAGTATATCCTCCTTGTGTGATGAGGAACAGGAGGAGCACTGCCAGAGCTTTACAAAATGACCTCCAACTGGCTACTGGTGTGCATGTTTCTGACCAAACTGTCAGAAACAGACTCCATGAAGACTCAACGTTCTCTAGTGGGACCTGTGCTCACAGCCCATCACTGTGTAGCTTGACTGGTATTCACCAGAGAATACACAATTAGTAGCTTTGCAATTGGTGCTCCATTCTCTTCAAAGATGACAGCAGGTTCACACTGAGCACATATGACAGACGTGAAACTCTGGAGACGCTGATGTGAACGTTATGCAGCCTGCAACATCATTCGAAATAACCAGTTTGGTGGTGGGTCAGTGATGGTCTGGGGGACATATCCTTGAAGGGTTACGCAAACCTCCATATGATAGGCAACAAGTACTCTGACTGCTGTTAGGTACCCGGATGTAATCCTCAGAGGTATTGGCAGAACGCACTCTGGTGCAGTGGGCTCTTGGTTCCTCCTGGTGCCCTATGCCCAACCTTATATGGCCTGGTTGTGTAGGCAATTCCTGGATGATGAAGGCATTGATGCCACTGACTGGCCTGCACATTCCCAAGACCTGAATCAAACTGAGCACCTCTGGGATGTTTTTGTATTGGTGCATCCAATGCTGCCAACTAGCACCACAGTCTTTCCAAGAGCTCACTGATAGCCTGATCCAGGTCTGGTAGGAGATCCCCAGGACACCATCCACCTTCTCAATAGGAGCATACCCAGACATTGTCGGTAGTTCATACAGTCATATGTGGGCAATACACACTACTAAGTCACATTATGAGTTTCCATGATGAAATTCACGCAAGTTGGATCAGCCAGTGATTTCAATGTTTGACTTTGATTTTGGTGTGTTGTTGAATCCAGCCCTAAATGGGTTGGTGATTTTGGCTTCCATTGACTATTGTTACAACATTTTGTTATCAATGAATTTCACAGTAGTACTCAGTTAAGATTTTCCCTTGAATATTTTTCATTGAGATCCAATTTAAATTTAAGTGTTCCATTATTATTTTTGAGCAGTGTAAAAATATATCTTAAAATATGTGTGATATTCATCTAAGTTACAATAATGAACCATGTAGTACTAGGGTTGTACAGTGTTAGCATTATGAATGTGAGAAAACAAGCAAAATGATACTTGTATTGGCAACTAAAGATTACAACATGCAAGCTTCGAGGCAACTCAGACCCTTCTTCAGGGAAGATCTTGCCTCAAAGCTTGCATATTGTAATCTTTTGTTAGCAATAAAAGGTGTCATTTTGCTCTTTTCTCTACAATAATGAACCAACACAATCTGTTTTAACAAGTAACCAACAATTATTGTATTGTTTTGTACATATTGAATACATCGCTCAAACAATCAAACATGTAGGTTGGAAAAAGTATGTGAATCCCTAGACTGATGACTTCAGCAAAAGCTAAATGGTGGCAGGAGTTCATCAATCAAATGAAATGAGATTGGGGATTTGGTTTAGAGCTACTTTGACCTATATACAAAGACATTTTGTGTTGGCTATTCAAAAGAAAGTTCTGCAGATGTGAAGCAGGCCTTGCAAATGAGAGATCCCAGAAGATCTATGATAAAGAATTGATGACTTCCATTAAGATGGAAATGGTAGGTAGATAGATAGATAGATAGATAGATAGATAGATGATAGATAGAATAGATAGATAGATAGATAGATAGATAGATAGATAGATAGATAGATAGATAGATAGATAGATAGAATAGATACTTTATTAATCCCAAGGAAATTCACATAATCCAGCAGCAGTATACTGATACAAAGAAACAATATTAAATTAAATAATAATAAAAATGAAAAGAATTAAAATAAAATTAATGTTAGCATTTACTCCCGGTGGAATTGAAGAGTCGCATAGTGTGGGGAGGAACGATCCTCAGTCTGTCAGTGGAGCAGGACAGTGACAAAAGTCTGTCACTGAAGCTACTCCTCTGTCTGGAGTGACACTGTTAGTGGATGCAGTGGATTCTTCATGATTGACAGGAATTTGCTTAATGCCGTCGCTCTGCCACAGATGTTAAACTGTCCAACTTTACTCCTACACTAGAGCCTGCCTTCTTAACAAGTTTGTCTAGGCTTGAGGCGTCCTTCATCTTTATGCTGCCTCCCAGCACACCACCGTAGAAGAGGGCACTCGCCACAACTCGTTGGTGAACATCTGCAGCATCTTACTGCAGATGTTGAAGGATGCCAACCTTTCCCCAGAAAGTATAGTCTGCTCTGACCTTTCTTACATAGAGCATCAGTATTGGCAGTCCAGTCCAATTTGTCATCCAGCTGCACTCCCAGATATTTAAAAGTCTGCACCCTCTGCACACAGTCACCTCTGATGATCACAGGGTCAATGAGGGCCTAGGCCTCCTAAAATCCATCACCAGCCCCTTTGGTCTTGCTGGTGTTAAGGTGTAAGTGGCTTGAGTCGCACCATTTAACAAAGTCTTTGATTAACTTTCTGTACCCCTCCTCCTGCCCACCCTGATGCAGCCCACAATAGCAGTGTCATCAGCGAACTTTTGCCGTGGCAGGACTCCGAGTCATATTGGAAGTCTGATGTATATAGATTGAACAGGACCGAGAAAGTACAGTCCCCCGGCGCCCTGTATTGCTGCACACAATGTCAGACCTGCAGTTCCCAAGACGCACATATTGAGGTCTGTCTGTAAGACAGTCCACAATCCATGCCACAAGGTGTGAATCTACTCCCATCTCAGTCAGCTTATCCCTAAGGAGCAGAGGTTGGATGGTGTTGAAGGCGCTAGAGAAGTCCAAAACATAATTCTTACAGCAAAGTAATTTCAAAGAGCTCATGAAGGAGTTTAGGGGTGTGGCGGCTTTCTGTAGAAGTAGACTTCCAGCAAAAATGACTCAAAAATCACAGCATAGAATGCTCAAAGAGGTGAGAAACAATCCTTGAGCAACAGTTAAAAGCTTGAAGAAATAATTGAAACAGGATATCTCTTTTGTGTCTATCAGACACAAAACATTGAAAAGTTATGGTGTCCATGGTTGGACATCAAGAGGGGAGCCACTACTCTCCAAAAAACATTGCTGCATGGCTGAAGTTTGCTAAAGATCATCTTGTCATTCCAGAATTTCACTGGGAAAATTTGTGGACTGATGAAACTAGAGTGGAATTATTCAGAGAGAATATGCAACAGTAAATATAGCAAACGTGGCCACTGCATACAAAACATGAAAACATTATCCCAAGTTGAAGTATGGTTGAGGAGCATCTAATTTGAGGATGCTCTGCTGACTCACTGCCTGGACAGATTGCCATTAACGTAATTCCAGAGTTTATCATGGCATCCTACACAATAACATCAGGGTGCTGTACATCAGCCTAAGCTCAGTAGAGATTGGGTGATGTAGCAGGACAATGAACCTAAACATGAAAGTATATCTACTACAGAATTGTCTCAAAAAACGAAAATCCACCTGTTGGAGATATTCAATGAGAACCCAGAAATTAACAAATAGAGATGCAGTGGAATGTTGTCAAACAGACAACTATTAATATGTCTGAACTGAAGCAGTTCTGTAATGAAGAATGGTCCAAAATTCATCCTCAACGTTGTGTAAGTCTGACCAAAAGCTATCAAAAATGTTTGTGCAGGTTACTGCTGCCAAAGGGGTTTGACCAGTTATTAAATCTGAGATATTACTTACTTTTTCCAAGCATGCTGTACATGTTCAATAAAAACATGAAATATTATAATTGTTTGTGTGTTATTAACTTGTGCATACTCTGTCTATATTTGTGACTTAGATGAAGGCCAAGCACATTTTATAACCAATTAATTTAGAAAACCAGGTAATTCCAAAGGGTCTGGATACTTTTTCTTGCTACTGCAGAGAGTTTAATCTCCACAAAGACAGTACCTTGAAGTAAGGATTCTGAACCATGAGGCAGCAGTAATTCTGAATTGAACAGGTGTATAACATAAATGTATTAATGTTAATTTTAATGACACAAAATCCATTTTCCAGGAAAATATAAGAGCCAATGAGAATCAGAATTCAATTTATTGGCCAGATATACTAATGTGTATTAGGAATTTGTCTTGATTGTACTAGTGCAACATTCAAGGACAACACAGAAGACAAAAAGATAAATCAAAGAAGACAAAATATAAAACATAAAATGATCAAAACATGATTCTGCATACAAGGGCAATACTCACACATGAAGAGAATGTAGGATTGAAATGTCCAGACACACCAGGGTGGAGGTATACAGCATACAGTAGATACTGAGTAGAAGCTCAGACCTGATTAGTCAGAATAACTGCATGTGGAAAAAAAACATTCAGGGGACAAGTTGTTTTAACTTTCACTGTACAAACATGTTTGCCAGAGAGAAGTCTTGGGAACAGGTGAGGCCGTGGTTGAGTTGGATTAACAATGATCTTTGCAGCCCTTTTCCTTAACTTGACTCATATAGGACTTCAATATGTGGTAGTTACAGCCCATGATCCTTTCACATACTTTGAAGATGTGCTGCAGTTGGCCTTAGCCTGAACAGAGGCAGCACCAAACATGACAGTAATAGATAAGGTCAGAATGGACTTGATGATGGCTGTGTAGAATTTGACCATTATTGCTTTAGGAGATTGATTTTCTTCAGCTGACACAAAAAACATTCTCTAATGGGCTTTCTAATAATGCATGTGATGTTATTGTCACACTTAAGGTTTTGTGACAGTATGGTGTCCAGAAATTCATATAATTCTGTCATCCCAACAACCAAGCAATTTATAGCCAGTGATTGAAGAGCAGGAGACTATTTCCTGAAATCTATAATCATCTCCTGAGTTTTTCTGGTTGTTACTTTTTAAATTATTATGGCTGAATCACAATGTGAGATTTTCCACCTCTTGTCTGTATATGGACTCATCATTGTTTGACATGAGGCCAATTAGTGTGATGTCACCTGCAAATTTAAGAAGTTTGATAAACGAATCGCCAGATGTACAGTCATTTGTAAAAAGTGAGAAGAGTAGTGGGGAAAGGGCACATCCTTTGCAGTGCAGCAGTAATGAGGGTTAATGGGTCAGACGTGTGTGCCCAGATGCCCGCACTGTTTCGTATTTGTAAGAAAGTCTGTAATCCAATGGAAGATTGAACTGGGCAGGTTAAACTGGGTGAGTTTCTTAACTCCAGGCATTGAATATTGAATATCTTTTATTGTCATTGAACAAGTGCAACAAAATTCAATGCCATTCTATAAGTGCAAAACAGCAAGAAATTCTAACACTACAAACACATATACATATAAAGATTTAAAAAAGAGATTCTAAAAGTGGAAAAGCAAAGCAAACATCATATTACACGTAAGACATTTTTCACTTTCTGCTGGTATTTATTACATAATTTGCCCCCTTTCACTGTGTGAGCATCATTTACTGCAGTATTAAATCATCTGCCTGAAGGCAGCAGTTCAAACAGAGAGTGACTGGGGTGGGATGGATCTTGAATTATGCTCCGGGCCTTTTTCCGGCAGCAAATACTGTAAAGATCTTCCAAGGTTGGGAGAGGACATCCGTTGATCTTCTGGGCCGTGGAGATGACCCTCGGGAGTACCTTCTTCTTGATGCAGTGCAGCCGCCAAACCATACATAGATACAATAAGTCAATATTCACTGTACATGAGCAGTTTTGATGAAGTGGTTCTTCTGATTACCCTCAGGTAGTAAAGTTTCTGCTGTGCCTTCTTTACCAACTCTGTTGTGTTAGGGCTCCAATTCAGGTCCTCCTCTATGGGCACACCTAGGAACCGAATATTCGAGACCTCAACACACAATCCCCTGGCCAATGAAAAGGGGCTGAATATTCATTTTTTTCCTCCTAAAGTTGATGATCAGCTCCTTGATTTTGGTGGTGGTAAACACCAAATTGCCATCTGTACACCACCCACACAACTGCTCCATTTTGTAACAAGAAGTGGACTCATTCCCTCAAAGATGAGCCCCACCACGGTGGTGTCATCCAGAATTTGACGATGATGTTGCTGGAGTGTGCAGGGGTGCAGTTGTGGGTGTAGAGGGTGAAGAGAAGGGGACTCGGCACACAGCCCTGTGGAGAACAAATGCTAAGGCTGAGGACTGAGGAGATGTGGGGGCCTACTCTACCCTCTGGGATAATTCAGACAGGATGTTCATAATCCAGAGGCAGATAGAGTGAGACAACCCCATATCTGTCAGTTTGGTCACCAATTTATGAGGGAGGATGGTATTAAATGCAGAGCTAAAGTCTACAAAGAGCAGCCTAGCATTTATCCTCTGGTGCTCTAGATGAATTAGGCTATGGCATACTCTGTAGTTTGCCCAGTAACCATATTGGTGTATGTCCAACATTGGTTTTGAAATGATGTGAGTTTTGACCAGTTTCTCAAAGCACTTCATGATCACAGGAGTAAGTGCTACTGGACGGTAGTCATTTAGGTTGCTGATGGTAGACATTCTTGGCAGTAGATCTATAACAGAGGACTTCGTGGATGGTGGACTGGGGTAAGGACTGGCTGAAGATCTTGGCGAAGACGCCATCCAGCTGATCCGTAATCCAACAGCACTCACCACGGATGCCATCAGGTCTAGCAGCCTTCATCAGATTCACTGCCCTCAGAGTGCACCTCACCAAATCGTTCCTCCACCACGAGGATGTGGCTGTTGTGGGTTGCTGGATATATAGCCAGTGAAGTGATGAACCCCGCCACAGCTGCCTTGTACTGTTACTATAGAAACAGTCCTCAGTCCTCCTCTTGTAAGCAGTCTTAGCCTTTTTTATGCCTTTTTTCAATTTACCTCTAGCAGCCCTGTATTTTGCCCCATCACCAGACCTGAAAGTGGCATTTTGTCCCTGTCCATTTCGGCTTCTGATTAGACCTGGATGTACTTGTTCACGGTGACAGTGTCCTTTATAACTTAATATAGCCCAAAACTGTTGTAGTGTACTCTTCCAGGTACTGATGTTCGAAAATATCCTAGTTTGTTCTCTCAAAGCAGTCCTGCAGCTGTTAAGAGGCCCTTCAAATTACCTTTTAATAGTCTTATAGTCTTAAATGTGATAGCAGCACACTTTTTTAATTGGTATATGCCGGAATTAAAAGCAGGGCCATGTGGTTTGACTGGCCCAGGTACAGTAGTAATTTAATTCTGAAGCCCTGGTAGCACACTTAATGTGATGATGGAATCTGGGGAGCACTGCTATTAAATCCACATGGTTAAAGTCCCCAGCTATGATTTGAACAACCTCAGGATACAAATGCTGTTGACTGCTAATGGTACTTTATAAATAACCAAGAGCGAGTTAGCTTTGCATTGGGTGGAATATAAAAGCAGTTACCATGACTACAGAAAACTCCGGGAAGATACATGGGCCTGCATTTAACAGTAGCAAACTCCAAGTCCGCTGAACAGTCACCTTGTATAATCTTAGTGTTAGTACACCAGGCATAACCCCTCTCCCCTTTCTCTTACCAGTCTCTGGTCCTGTCCTACCGTGTACTGTGTGGCCTGCTAACTCGATAGCTGTATCCAGAATGAGTGAGTGAAGCCAGGTCTCTGTGATTTGCAAAATTCATCTAATCTTAATGGTCTTATTCATTGCAACCTGTAGCTTCAATTTGTCCAGGGATCTTACATTATTGAGAAAAATGCTGGGAAGAGTTGGCTTCTGTGCCCCCACAGCCTTGCCTGCACACCAGCCCTGTAGCCCCATTTCTATCTCCTGTTCCTGCATCACCTCTGCCTCCTTCCTGTGGGGATGGTAATACACAGGGTATCCAGGTGCCTGAATATGTCTGCCAGGATATCATAGAATTGGAGAAACTCATCTGTAATAATCCACTTGCTGTATAGTCTTATTTTTAGGAGATTGTTCCAACTGTAGATATTATTCACCTAACAGAATGTCATTATGACGAATAGTAACACATATACAAACAGAAAACAAAGAGCAGAATGGAAGAGTACTGAGCTGCTGTCTATTTGCGTACACCACAGTATAAACAATGTAAGAAATAAGAAATGTCAATTACATTTATGGCAGCTTTCAATAAATTAAACCAAAGTGCTGACAATATAATAAACACAATAACAATTTAAAATACAACATAAAAACAAATAAAATAAATAATCATAAAAAGGAAGGGCTGAAGAACCCAACAGGGGGTTAGAAAACAATAAGGCTTTTGAGCTGGGCCCTAAAAGCACTAACAGTGGAAGCAAAGGTAAACTGTCCCAAAGCTGTGGGTGGCGATAAAAAGGCCGGATCTCCTTCTGATTTCACACTGAAACATGAAATAGTTTTATTGTTTCATAAGTTTCTGTGGCCGTTTGTTCAGTTTCGTGAGAAATTTGAAGTTGATTTGCTGTTTGATTTTATATATATATATATATATAAATATATATATATTATATATATATATATATATATATATATATATATATATATATATATATATATATATATATATATATATACTAGCAGCGGATCGTGGTTTTTCCAATCTAGACGCTCCTGTCTTTTTCAGATTCTTTTAACCGCCTGGTTTCAGCAGCCAGTCGCCCTTTGAAAATCTTGAAATCTCTGTCTTCTTTTAGATTCGCTTTAACTGTCTGATTTTGTCAGCTAATCGTTTTCTTTCTAACGTAGAAGTCGTTTCTTGTTGCACTGGTTTTGGCAGCAGCGCTTTTTTTCCAACCTAGAAGACCTCTCTTGGGATCCGCTTAATGGCCTCATTGATTGCATGTCTTTCAAGGTAGTTTCAATATCCATTTCTTGACGAGATTTCTCCTTTTATAAGTGACTGTGTAAGTACCAGGTACTAAACAGCAAATTAGTAAAGGAGAAAGGACTAAACACTAAGGAAAAGAACGGCAAGACCACGTCAGCTGCAGAGCTCAGCTCGGAGCTAAATGATTTGAAGTGAATGAAATGACATGAATGGGAGGAGATGATCACGTGACTCCCCTACCCGCCTTTAACTCTTCATCCCTCCACAAACACACAAACACAGTCTCTCGATCCCAACTCTCCTTTATATATACAGATATATATACAGTATATATATATATATATATATATATATATATTATATTTTTTTTTACTGTGAATAGTTATTTCATTTTTAATTCATTATCACAATAAAAAAAATAACTGGAATTTTTCCATCACTTCAAAATTTAAGTACAAAATTGAAAAGAAATGTAATTAAATTCAACAATTATTTTAAGTATATAGTATAGGTGTAAATTAATTTAATGTGAAATCTAATATTATTAAACATATATGTAAAAAAACAGCAATACTTATTCATTTACTTACATATAACTTTTCTAGTTTTTGCCACTTCTTAAGTTTTTGATCCAAAACTTTATTTCATCACTTGCCCACTTTTTTCTGGTGTGCCCATATGAATCATCCAGCAGTAGTCCACCAACATACTCAAATACTCTAAGTCCCTGGTACCTTCTCTCAAAGTCCTTCATATCCTGATGGAATCTTTTACCCTGCTCTTTATTCCCTGCTCCAAGATTTTCAGGGAGAATCCCAAATGTGAATCCGAAAGTGGACTTTGAGACTCATGTTGCAACCTAATTCTTTAAACTTAACTAATGATTTTCTCAATTTCTTTATAATTTGGATCTTTATTGTTACCTAAAAACTTAGACATTACTGCTTTGAATGGCAACCAAGTCCTGCTTTTCAGGTCATTCATTGCACCATTAAATTCTACATTATAAATCATTTTTTAATAAGGTATATGGTCCAGAAAAAATGCCATCTTTCAATTTAACCTCAGACAAATCTGGAAATGTTTGGCACAAATGTATAAAAATGGTCATCTTTTGATACAGCTTTGACAAACTGCTTCATTTAAACCAAGCTTACATGAAACAGTGGTAGCAGCTCTTTATCTTCATTCCCCAAGTGAGGCCTGCTGATTTTTCTTTAGCACCAAGCTGTAACTTTTCTATCTGGTTTAATGGGATGGACTATTTACTGTAGAGTGATACTGCTGCATATACAGGATGCTATAGTTAAAGCTGGTGCATGTACATACTGAGTCAGTCAGCAGTAAGTGTAATGAGTCGTCAATTTTGCCGAAGCCTCCGCATTGTATAATTCTGCTTGCTAGTAACATCACCAAATATAGTCTCAGCTTTTTGGGTTTATTGAGCATTGCATGTCTCTGCTGTCCCACTCGGTGAGGAAATATGGGAACCCTGTACACTCTGGACGGCTTTACAGATTTCTTCCTGCTGTTATGATTCATCACTGTGTTCAGTTCCAGCCTTATTCTAACTTTAATATTAAGGAAACAAAAACCTATTTTGCTTTAAACAGAGAATTTAATATTAGAAAATATTGTATTAAAAAAATTATCATTAAACTAAAAAATAATTATAGTGCAAAAAATAAAAAAAAATACATTTGATAGCTAAAAAACTGTGATGAAGAAAAATGGTTTCATTTTTAATTCAGTGCCAAAAAATAAATACAAATCACATAAAATAATCAAAACAGATTTTTCAATGTATACCTGTGAAAGCTAAAACAGAAAGCAAACTCAGAATAACATGAAGAATGTCTGAATGGACTAGGCATAATCACTGCACTCAATCCAGGTCTCAGGTGCTAGAAGGGGATATGGATAAAGCTAACACCCTGAACCAATTTTAATAAATTTCCTCCCACTGCCATGTTTTTCAAAGACCAGTCCCACCACACTATTATACAGCATCAACAGCTCCTACCACATCAACTGAAATGGCCAGTAACAAGTCCACCTCTCAGACCATCAGTGTGGACTGTCAATAAATAAAGGCCAAGTAAAGAGACAATTGAAGAAGTTTCACATGGTAAAAGCTATGGAACCAGATGGAGTCAGTCCTGAGTTCTTAAGGTCTCAGATGATTCCACACTAAGGGTTAGGAGAGAGTATGGGAGTCATGGGGGGAACTTTTTTTCTTCTTGGTGCTGAAAAAAATGTCTGCATCTTAAAATCAGCAAAACCAAGGAACTGATTACTGACTTGGCACCTCTATGTCTGGTCACTATTCAGGAAGTGGATGTTAAAGGGGTGCACTCCTAAAGTACTTGGGGTCCACATCAACGACTGATTGACTGGACTTGTAACACAGAGGAACTATATAAGAAAGAGCAGATCAAATTTTTTGTTTGTTACTGACTACTTTCCTTTAATCCAGGAAGCTTTACATCCATCACATCTTCTATAACTCTGTGATGACCAGTGCAATTTTCTACACTGTGGTATGATGGGCTGGTAACATTACTTCAAGAGAGGCCCAACGAATCAACAAGCTAATTACAAGGGCAGGCTCAGTTATGAGATGCACCTGGACCCCTGGAGTAGTGAAGGAGAGAGTTAAAACAAATTTGAGTGCCAATATGAACAATGCTGCACATTTTCCCCTGACACACTAACACTGACCACTTTCAGCAAACAAATTACTCAGCAGAAGTGTGCCAAGAAAAGCAACTGGGGCTTCTTACACAAATAGTAATACGTCATCATAATGCCTCACTAGGACTGTGACAGCCAAGTCAGAAGTTTTCGCTCTTTTAGTCATTCTGTTGTATTTTCAGACCATAGTGTGTGTTTATGTACATTTATTTATTTATCCAAATATCCCCCTGGGGATACATAAAGTTCTACCTAGCTATCTATCTGTTAAAGATAACTGCACACAAACACTTTTCATGACTAGAATACAGTGTAGCGGTCAGATGTAAAAATCTAGCAATGTGTGGCCTTAGCAACTAAACCACACTGCCTATTTATTTACATTTATTATCATCCATTAATTTGGGAAAGTATTGATATTTGGCCATCTGATGAAATGACACCTGTCTCTTATCTGGAAACTAGTGACGCACCAGACAATCTTCCACCTAGTGCTAAGAGAACATTGTACTACATGTAAAAAGAAAGTGGTTTTAAATTCAGAAAACTTACATTTCATATCACAATTTGCTAAAGTACTTTAATTGAAGCTGACAGTTGCTGCCTAGTCCTCATTACTAATATCAATTGGCCATCCACTTTGACAGTTCAATGTGTTGACACTGCATTGTAAGTGCCTTTACTACTGTTTCATGCCACAGTGCTTCAATCTCAGTCTTTAGCACAGCTGGGGTTTGTGCTTTTCTGCTCATTATAGGCACAACAGCCTTTGTAGGCCCACTGCTAGCAAAATCAACATTACCACTTTCATGCACAATAGTCTAGTCAACAAAAGAGCCTTTCTGAAAGAAAGCAGGGTACTTCCTCTGAACTGACAGTGAAAACACAAAGCAGCTAGCACATAATGTGTCCTGAACAACTCTTAATGTTTCTAATATACAAATCCACAGCTTGCAAAAGAGTCTTTAACACTCTGTTGTCAATCATAAACTAAGGTATTTTTTCTCCGGCGGTGGCCTTTTTGTGGTCTCACAGACAGGTGTCTTAAACAACTGTGCCTCTGGGATCATTTTCACCAAGCTTCTATTCTTCAGAGTTAAGACTCGCTTAAATTTTGATTTATTTTCTTTTTGAACTACTCCTGCTGTTGTTTGGTTCAATGGTTGTTTGAATTTTCGTAAGTTAAATGACTTACAACTTGAATTGCTCCTTGACTTTGGCTGTTGCTGCCTTTTTTGAATCTAATCCTACCTACTTGGCCACATTTCTGGTCATTACACATACTGTCTGCTCTTTCTAAAATGTCCTTGAGCACTTGAGAAAGGATACAGATTCCTCAAAGTCTTTTTTCTCTATTTCATCAGGAAGAGACTAGAAACAAGAAGTCAAAACAAACCCCGGAGAGGAAATCAGAAATCCAGACAGACTCAAACAAAAAGTAGCAAAAGCCACTGAAGGACCAAATTAATGTAAAACAGACAAAAAAGCAAAAAGAAGTGACAGCGCAGATTAATATTAGAATGAAAGAGACAGCAGCTCTACCTAAAAGCTGCTGTGAGTACTAGGCAAGGAGCATATGAACCAGAGCAAGAATGCACAAAAAACCACGGCTTGACACAAGAGTTAAAAAACTTTAAACATTGACTCTGGATAAGTGTCAGTCGTGCTGCTCATGTCTGGAGTTATTCCATGGGAGTCAAAAATGAATAATCAGGCTAAACTGTTGTGGACCACCAGGGGCACACAGCTGGCTTGAACTCGACACAGGCAGGCGTGGGACACAAGTTCAAGGCACACGCTCTTTTTATTTTTTTCTTTCCTCGTGGAAAACACCTTCCCCAATTCCCACAAGCACAAGACTCTTCTTTCTCTTCTTCCTCTTCCTCCATTCCCCTGAAAGGCTTCGTCTTCTCCCACTTGACTCTGGCTTCGGAGTAGTAGCTGCTGGCTCCTTTTATAAGGCACCTGAAGCGCTCCAAGTATTGTTGACCCACTCCGCAGCACTTCCGTGTGTAGAGGAAGAGCTGTCCATAAGGGCTAAGCAGCAGCTGCAGCACCCCCTGGCAGCGCCTGCACACCCCAACAGGGCTGTATCGCACTCCAACTCCCATGGAACCTTGCAGGAGTCAGAGGCACCGCTTTATCCCAGGGGGGGCAGCCACCTAGTGCTCCGGGGGAGGTAATGCTCTGGATATGCCCTCTCCCAGTCCTTCCAGCATGGAGGCATCCCGATGGGTAAGGACCTTGGCCATACGCCACACTGTATATCAAGACTACACTTGAAAGCCTAATATTGATCTAAAGTCTAAATCCTGAAAACAGCTTGAAAAGAGGCAGAATATGTCTGGTCATTCATTTTATAATCTTCAACCGTGAAGGTCAAATTTTCTACTGTGGATTGTCTCCAATGCTAACTTGGGTTATTCCTGAGCTTTTTGATTATCTACATGTGACAGTGTGGTTCAGCCCCATGCTAATGGGTCCCACCAGGAGTCTTTGGAACCTGCCACTGCTGATAACGTTTCCAAGGGATGAGCCAAGCAAATGAGGACACCACATAAAAGCAAGGGAAGGTGAGAAAGTGCTCAGTGCTTTTATTAAAAGAACAGAAAGTGTCCCAAAAATTGTGCAGTGCAAAGTCCCATAAATAAATAATGGGGCTCCCAGTCCAAGCCTTGCCGACTCCGCTGTCTTCCTGACTTCTGCAGCGAGCCGCCTGCACCACCTCGCCACCGAGCACCATGAATTGCTCACCTGGAGCGATCCTCCACAACAGCCCCTAGCTGCTCCCTTGAGGGCTCTCCTCACAAGTGTCTGCCTCTTGGTTTGCTCTGTTTCTCACACCTGCACTGGCTCTCTCTGGTCTTCCTGTCTACTCTTTCTTTCTTTCTTTCTTTCTTTCTTCAATCTCATTTATGTGGTAGGGGTGGTTGCTGGTGCAATCGCCTGATTGCTGGCCCAGGCTGATCATGAGACAGGCCATCTGCATTTGCCAGCCAGCAAAGGCAATGCACGGTCGTCTGACCCCCTTGCCCCAACTCTCGGATACGAGCCGCTTCCGCAGATTGCTGCTCCTGCTCCACTCCCCAGTGCAAGGGTGTACATTATTTATTTAAAATCAGACCCTTTTTCTGAGCCATGGACCTACTACACACACTACATTGGATTCAGAAACTATTCAGACCACTTTACTGTCTGTACCCTTTTATCCCTTGTAGATTTCATTTTAAATAGATAAGTTTGCCTTATGCCTATCAAAACTCAATAACCTACACTCAAAGCTTTAGAAATGATCTTATAACCTCTTTGTCTTGATCTATGCATTCTAGCAATTTGATCTTGGAGGTCTACAGTATGGAGAGTTTGTTGAACTTTATTACTTGGTTTTTTTTGATATTCAGTGTAAATTGTGAAACCTAATATTCACAGGCTTCCACCTTTCTACACTACAACCAAATAAATTCAGTTTGCACATGTGGACTCCAATCAAGTTCTAGACACATCTCTGGGAAAATTATAGCAAACAAGACGAACCTGACCACAGTTTGGCAGAGCAAAGGGTCCAAATGCTTATATGAATGAAATATTTCAGTTATTGTTTTTGTTTTTTTTTATTTTATTAATTTTATTGTAATTCATTCCATACAAATCAATCAATTTTTACAAAAAGTAGGACTGAGAAAAAGTCAACCCCCACCCCTGAGAGTGAGAGCATGGCCAGTGGAGTGTAGTGAATGCAATCACAGTTTGTTTGTCCTTCTCCACTTTATTGCAGTTATTGATTTTTAATAAGTTTGCAGACCTTTCTGAAAATATGTTTGCTTTGCCATTATGGGTTATTGAGTGTAGATTGATTGATACAACTGGTAAATTTACACATTAAAATGACATCTACAACATAAAGAGTGCAGAAATTAAACACTTTCTTAATTCATTGAATGTTTTGTACATTTTCTTGGATCCAATTGTGATATTGGATCAGTATTATTTTAGCATGAGTTTTAAATCCTACTTCTTGTTTTGTATTATCCATTTATTAACTGTAAGTACCCCTCAAGTATTTTATCATTGTAACAGTGATGTCACTATGGTGTTATTTTTATTTGTTTTTCTTGTGGGCATAGCTATTTTCTGGTGGTCTGTATGGCCATGACCATGTTGTTTATGTCTCGTGACATCACTGTTAAGTGTGGCCTCATCACACTTCTTGGTTAATAGTGCCATGTAAAAGGACTTTACCATGTATTGATTTGCTTGCTGAAAAGAAAACATCTTTTGTAGTTTAGACAGGGAAAATAGTCTAGACAGTGTAGTGACCTTTTTATTGCTCTTTTGACTTCAGTTTTTTCATTTTTGTGCATTGGGATTTTATTATCAGTTCTCTCTGTTATTCTGACCCTGTCCCTGACTGCATCTCTGCCCTTTTCTGCCTTTTGACATCTACATTACAATTAGAGGAAGCTAAATGGGCTTCCAAGAACGCTTTAGTTCTAGGTCCCTTACCTGTTTATTTTACTATGACTTTGGGATGTGTGTCTGGATAGTCAGTTTGTGTTCACCACTGTATTGTTATAAGAACTCTGCCTGCCTCTTGATCTTTGATGATTGTCTGTCCCCTTTGGTACCCTCTTTCAAACACACTACCTCCTTCTATCTCCCTGAGAGTATAACAACTAGTGCTTCAGAATATGCAGATGAAATTGTTTTGTTTTTTTGAATTAGAATAGAACTACTGATGAATGTTATAGCTTTGTAACATATTCAGTTGCTCTTTAAAAATACAAAAAGGGGACATATGAGAAAGGGCTAGGTTTCAGAATGGAAATCCCTGATTAATTTGAGTTTTCAGGCTAAGATGGTATGCCAGAAAAAAGAGGTGAAAAGAGTGAAAAGATATTAAATCACAGCATACTGTAAGTGTTTTCTTACAGTGCTGATCAAAATTGTGAAGGGCTTCCAATTCAGGCTGATTTTAAAGTTGTTGAATCAAAAGGAGCAGATTTAAGATCCTGCCTTTGAATATGGGCTTCTTGTCTGAGGACAAGGAGAAATTATCAACATTTATGCATGTTATTGTATTTTGTTGTTTCTGAGTTACTATGTTCCATATTTATATGTATTTTGATTATGTTTATTATTGTGTAATGTCCTTTTAAATGTTCTCAAGCCCTTGTTCTTTATAGCTGGTTCTTCATGAGGTGGTGCCACTCTGACGCCACAGCTGCTGGGTCGCCCTTCTGGCTCTATACTCTATTTGGGTTCAGCAGATGAGCATCTCATTTGTGTGGAGTATCTGTGAGTATTGTGTTTTCTGTGCTGGATTTTCTGGCTTTGATTTTGTTTGCTCTGTTTTAAGGATTACAATTTTTGTTAATATATCGAGAATGATTTGCTTTAGGATTTCCTTTAGGTGCCTCTTTTGTGGTTCTTTTGACTCCATTGAGCTTTTCTTTTTTTATAAATATATAATTTGTATGTTAAGATTCTTCATTTGCCCTGTTAATACAAGCTCAGGGGTTTACTGTTATCCTTCCTCTTTGGGACCGCTTTATGTTGGGACTATTATAGTTGTTTTTTCCAGGTCCCCATTTCTGGGCCTGCAACAGGAAGTATTTGGGATCTAGTGGAGTTCAGTCAGGCACTGTCTAGTTAAGTGACGGTCCTGGCCAGCTTTACTGGTCTTTTGGAGGTCTCGACACTCTTTTGCCATGTTTGGAACTCCAAATCAAAACAGTAAGCATCAGTGTACTTTATTTTTTCTTTTCTTTAAAAGATGAACATGGCCTGTGCATATGACATAACTAATAACTGAAAATATGTAATGCTTTCTTTACATTCATTCAAAAGTGACTACTCAAAACTTGCACAGATAGGGTTACGATATCATATACTGTAAATATGGTAATAACGCCTATTTACGCTGTAATTGTTAATTGTAATTGTATTGAAAGTCATGTGTCTACTGCATTTATGTATTTTGTTTTAATACTGGTCTATTTTTATTATTTAGTATTTATATATTGTTCTTCTATGCCTCTTATGTTCCTTGTTCTTTGTTGGTTTAACCCCAAGAGGCAGAACCAACCTGCTGTCACTGCCAAATGACCACTCTCAGCCTTAATATTCTGTATATGGGAGTAAAACATTTAGTGGCTCACTGACTTTTTGAGAGCTCTGTTCTTTGTGATCATTATTTTTCAGATTCTGGATTTTTGCTTCTGTTTTGTGGTTGCAGGTTTTGAGTTTTTACTGGGATTTATAACAATTTGATTGCCTTTTAGGTAAGTCCTTTTGCCTTATATGTCCTTTTTGCTGTCTTTTATTAATAAGTCCTTCTTTTATGTATAAGGACCTTTGAAGCCAAAGCCAAGGGTTTTGTTTTTCCTTTCCCTGGAGAGGCATTTTGATATATTTTGTGAAATTTAAAGTGATTTGAACTTTAAATGCCTGTTCTCCATTTTTGGGGCTGAAAGCCTGTATGTGCAGTTGGGAGTTGGGCTGTTAAGGTGAGGTCTTTTCCAGGCAGGTTACTGGGGTTTTTGAGGTGTTTTAGAGGCCTAACAATGTATCTCTGTTGTGTGTTCTGCTCCATTGGTATATATTACCCTAATAATGTAAGTACTGTCCCTTATAACAATTCTCTTATAATTGGCAAGCATAAAGAAGGGCACAGTGGAAGGAGGCATTATACGATGTTTACTGTTCCTGACCAGCACCTGATGCCGGCAAAAAAGACTCAAAAACTCCTCGACACTAGAATGAATTAAGATGGGTCAGAAAATGGATGTTTGCATGAATTTATTATTTTGGTGTTTGTTATTGTATATATCAGTTGAAAATCCACTTGTTCTCATTATGCCAAACTATAATAGCCAAGCATTGAAATTAAGTATACTGTAGATTCTGACCTAAACTTAAAACGATTATCTTAATAAGAAATAATAAATGAACACCTAAGTATAAAACTCAATACAATACCAGCCATCAGAATTTCCTTTACCTCAAAGAAAAAGACTGATTACCAAACAAGATAAATACCCTGTACAAATAAAGTGTAGTAAGCATGATAAGTGATATAAATAATCAAACTACAAAAAGTGATATATTCAAATGTAAAGCATAATCGCTATTATGAGATTTTGCACTGGAAAGAATGATAAACGAAAGACAAACACTAGTTTTTATACCGCCTTTAAAATCTTGTGTAGAATATCAGCCATTGAAACCCACCAGTGAGCAAAGGTTTTCCCAGGTACTTCAGTGTCTTCCTACGGTCCAAAGACACACAGTTCTGGTGAACTGGCATTGCTAATTGGCTAAATTGGCCCTAGTGTGTGTGTGTGTATTCACCTGCGATGGTCTGGCACCCTCCAGCTGTTGTTCCTGCCTTGCACCTCTGCACATCTTCTCATTCCATTGGAGGGGGATCAAGGGCAGCTTTGGACCGAATTGCCTGCTGCCATAAAAACTGCTGTTATGTTTCTTTAACATAGTGGGAAATGTGGGAGTGGTAGAAGTAGCTTAAGCAGCACTGGTAGCCAGATGTTAAGGCACCAGTGGGCTACAATGAAAAAACACCATCATACCACTGTAAATATGTTAAACCATCATGTTTAACTTAGTTTTTGTTGTTTTGTTTTTTATAATCAATTTTTAATTGATGTCAAAAACAAATAGTAAGACAACAAAAAAAATAAATAAGAAAGACATTTTCATGTACAAATTGATAAACCCACAGGCGCCCAGCCAAATCCTACCCTGGCCTGGATCTAGTTAAGAAGTAGATATAAATTAGGACTGAGGAACGCACAGGTCAGCTAAGAAAAGAAATCAAATATAAAAGTGTCAAATTGAAATCAGGGTTTTTTTTGCCCCCAAAAGTTACACTAGCTGTTACACTATCTGACCAGCTTGTATTATCATTTTCATAATACCATATTTAAAACTGTATGTAAATGTCCTCCTTCACAGACATAATTAACAACCATCAGCACACTTGCCCTACATTATTCACAACAAGATACAAACTTAAACTGAAATCAGTTATATCATCTCATTATGCTTATCCACAGGCTAACTGGATACATATTGTGTTTTACTATTAACAGCCAGTAGATGGCAGTATATGGATAGGTAAAAGATACTCAGAAGGACTGTACGTATATTAGGTTTGCTGCATTCTAGTAAGTTTCCTTAAAATACTGGTAACTGTGCCTTCTTGACTTGAAGTGAAAAGTAGAAATTATTGACAGCCTTGTCTGTTATACTTAGAATCTAAAAACATGACACCTGGAAGATCGTCTTTATGTCTTTATTTCCCTCAAGCAGCTCTGCAAAAGACATTTTATAACTTTGAACTGGCCTGAATCCTCAAGAGTTTAACATTTCAGAATTGACTCATCTTAGGTTCACTAATCAGTTTGAAAACAAATTCAGTTGAAAAGCTGGCAAAAGATTTAAGAAAATACAGATATCTGCCATTAAGTTAGAACCTTATGTTAAATTCAGATCAAATGTACCAAGAGACACGTATGAGGTGATGTCCACAACACTTGCCACCCTGTATTATATCTACTCTCTCTATATAAAATCCTAAGCCTAAAAGTGCAAAGATTTTGTGCAACTATTTTATGCTATGTTTTTTATCACGCTTTAAATCAGGCTTTTTTTAAAAACCTACATATATTTTGGTATCATTCTTTTCAGAATTGATCAAACTTTAATGTGATATTGTTAGATTTTCTGATTCTTATTCCGTTTTTAAATTATAAACTAAAATATCAAGACCTCATGTCCTGTGAGACAAGACTTTGTGCCAAGAGATTTAACCATACCCAGGGACAGAGATAAAAGACAAACAGTAGATGACAAAGACAGCTGCTGTACAGGCTTTTAAATGTTTGAAGTGCTACACAAGATGCAGATCACGTGGCACAGCAGCAGCAATCCAGCAGCTGATCGAGTAAAGAGGAGATAAAAAAAATGTATTTGTTTCACATTGTATTTAAGAGGGGGTTTTGGAGGAGCGACTGCGTCTCCTTAGGGTGTGTTCAGCCCCCCCATTACAATGTGAGCAGCAGAGGCGTGAAGTGGCTGGCGGTAGCGCCCGGCCAGGGTGGTTGGTGAGTGAAGAAGCAGGGGTAAGCCCCCAGTTACTTATATAAAATCATTCTATCCTTGCATTGTGTGGATCATCATTGTCTATTATGCAGTGAGAATTTGCATACTGGCAGCACAGGGTGAAAGGCAGGAACTGTTGTATTTAGAGGTATTAAGGATAACACAAATATGTGTAAAACCTCCTAAAAGGACCATAAGGTAGGGCTCACCCAAAAAGACTGCCCAAGGAAACTTGCCCAAAACTAACCTCAAAACTGATAAGTGCAAACTTCCAGCCTTGTGGACAAGACAAGCTGGTAAAATCACAAGAAATGTCACAGAAATATAAGAAAAGTCCCACAAGAGGGAGGATGAGTGTAAATCCTCTGTTTGTGTACAAAAGTGCAGACAAAGAATATTCATATATATATATATAGGATTTAATAACAAGAAATAGAAAATTTTAACACTTAAAAGAGCAAAAATAGGCAAAATGAGTTGTCTAACAAGCAGTTGGAGTGCTAACAAGTCCAAATCATAATCCAGAAGAACTAATCCTTAAACAAAAAGAAAGTCACAAAAATCAGTAAATCCACAAATATATAACAATACTTACGATATTCTAAACATAAACACAATGACATTAAGATCTGAGCTTATTCAACTGTGGCCAGTGAGAGGACACAGAAGGAGTGATGTTAGGGTGGCCCCACCTCCTGGTGCACCACCCACAAATCATATGGAATGGAACACAGTTAAAGGGGCAATACACATTCATGAACATAACAATACACTACATAAAAGTATGAAAAATAATATTTCAGTAACAGTAATACATCATAAAATACACATAAGCACAAATCATTACATACCCAGAACAAACAAGAGACAGAGTACCATTTTGTCACAGCCAGGTCACACTTCCATGCATATGTCATCACTCACTTATAACAAAACAATTCTCAAAGCAGAGTATGTGGAGAAACAACATGTAAACCCATGGAGAAAATTCAAACACCAAATGGAATGTGACAAGACTGGAAATTGAATCCAGATCGCAAAATATGTGAGGCAGCAGAGGTAAACACTGTGGTACCATCATTTATTTTATACAGGTACAAAATATTTTCTCAAGGATATAGTGTATTGAAAGCAATTTAATAAGTATTTTTTTGTACTTCAAACATTAGAATGGTAACATGGATAGTGCTATTGCCTCACAGACTTATATTGAATTGCAAAATTAACTCTTTCCTGTTGTTTTCTGTTCTGGGTTTTGCTAAATTGACTAGAAACCAGAACATTTTTTTTTCGTATATAGTAATCCCTCGCTATATCAAGCCGACTTTGGGCTTCACTCTATCGTGGATTTTATATGTAAGCATATCTAAATATATAACGAGATTTTTCGCCTTGCAGGTTCTAGGACAATGGGTCTTTTACTTCAGTACATGTTTCCTCAGTTGGTTTGCCCAGTTGATTTCATACAAAGGGACACTATTGGCGGATGGCTGAGAAGCTAACCAATCAGAGCATGCAGTTAAGTTCCTGTGCGCTGACTGGCTCAGCACGAGGCCGGATTTGATTCAGCGGCGTTAACCAGGAAGTCTAGTCTCGCTCATTCAGCATCAACGTGTTTCGCTGTGTAAAGTGTTAACTTTTGTGCTCTTTTGTGTTTATCTTGGTGTGTAGTCAAGCCCTTCGCTCCAAAATTATCTGCTCCTGCAACTGCTTCAGGGGCCGTGCCCAAGCGCCAATGGAAGATGCTAAAAATTGCCGAAAAGGTAAAAGTTTTGGATATGTTGAAGGATGGAAAAAGCTACACCGTTGTAGGACGCCATTACGGCATCAATGAGCCCACGATTCTTTTTTTTTAAAAAGAAGGAAAAGAATATAAAATCTCGCTGCAGTGTCCTTTTAACAAGGGCACAAAAGAGCTGTAAGTGGGACGTAATAAGACAGTAGTCCTGATGGAATCTGCTTTAGGATTTGGATTGAAGACTGCCGGAAGAAGAACAACGAGCGGTGCTACACAGTCGCCTAAAGAGGCTCCTTTAGAAGGGCTGTAACGCTCTCCTTTGTTGTGCAGTAAAATTAAACTCATCGTTATCAGACAAGTCATCGTGTCATTGTTGGTGAGTAACCATAATTAATTTTCTACTTACAGTACTTAATACATGTAGATCGCGTTTAGTGTCACTGTACACATTTACTGTATACAATTTTTCTTGCATTTATGCGTGTTTATTGCTGGTGGCCTGTCTATCATAATGTCTGTTACATATATGATATCGGAGAGCTTCGATATCTTTAAAATAAGATTTAGGTTTTACTGTATATAAACAGTGTGTTTACATACATAATTTCAATAAGTCTTACCTAATATTTATAACTGTCGGGGGAAAATTTATAAACAGTGTGGGAGAGTTTATAAGGGCTTAAAATATATAAAATAACCATACAAACATATGGTTTCTACTTGGCGGATTTTCACCTATTGCGGGGTTCTGGAGCAACCCCGCGGTCGAGGAGGGATTACTGTATAGCCCAAAATTGCACAAGGAATGGCTCAATGAGCCCCCTAGTCCTCAAATAGCCCCGTAGTCTTGACTATCTAAGAAGACATGAAAAAATTCTAAAAACAAAACATTGTATAGAAAAAATGGAAGAAAACTTGGAAAAGGCAATTCAGAGAAAGACCCCCTTCCAGGTAGGTTTGGTGTGCAATAGGTGTCAAAAAATAGGGTAAATATAATACACAAAGCAGCACACAAGTGATCCACTTCACAGAGCTAGATCGCCAATCTATCACTGCCACCTCAGAAGAAGACACTAACTGACAACAGTTGCCAGATCCAAGCCAGTTGTTGTTCATTTGAGTCTGCACCTTTCTCCTTTGCCCATCCTTGCTATAATAACTAACACTGAGTAATTTCAGCAAACAAATTATTCAGCAGAAGTGTGTCAAGAAACACGAGTGTGGTTCCTTTATACCAACAGCAATATACCTGCACAATGACTCACTGTGACCGTGACAGCCAAGTCTGAGGTTTTTTTTCCTTTTAATTTCTTTCTTTATGGTCATTCTGGCTTGTGTTCAGACTGTAGTGTGCGATCTCTATCTATCTATCTATCTATCTATCTATCTATCTATATCTATCTATCTATCTATCTATCTATCTATCTATCTATCATCATCTATCTATCCATCCATCTAATAATAGTTAAACTATCTATCTATTGTGAAAGATACACATGGTACTTATCTTCTTTTATGCAACACACAGTGCACGAACCACCACAATAAACTCAGCTCACAGTCCTTTTCCTTTTTACTTCTCGGCCTCCACTCTCTCTCACAAGCTCTGTCCTACCACCCGACTCTGGCTCCCGAGTGGAGTGAGGCGGCCTCCTTTATACTGCACCTGGAAGTGCTCCAGGTGTCTCTTGATTAACATCCGGCAGCACTTCTGGGTGTGGCGGAAGTGCTGCATGCCAAGACTCAGAAGCTGTCCAGGGATGCTGCCCTCTCAGCCTCAGGAAGATATTGCCCCTTCCCAATCTTTCCCTTCTCCAGGCATCCCTATGAAGGAAGGTAACACTATCTAATAATACTTTATCTATCTGTCTATCTGGGGAGAAAGTGGAGTACTTGGGGAAACATAAAGACATGTAGGATAGTTTGATTGGTCAAACTTGCCTGTGCATGTGCATGAGTGGTCTTAATTTGTCCAGGACTTTTCCTCTTATGCCCATCACTGTAGGGGTTGGCTTTTGTGCTCACCTAATCCTGAAATGGAAAAAGAGGGTTTGAGAATGTTAGGTTTCAAAACAACACTAAACCCTTCTTTTAAGTCTACCTTCCTATAGATAAATCCATTTTTTGTCACAAACAAAACTGCAAGCTTCATATTAACGTAAATTAACAAATTTTAATTCATAAAAGTTGATTTATTTATATTAATGATATTCTGCTTATTTCTGCACATTATGTTTGAAATGAAACCCTTGCTTTTTTCTGTTCTAGACATTTGCTAAATTGTTTAACAGCCAGCAGGAGGAACTAAAGGACAGCATCTGCTAAGACGCAACATTTTGAAAGTGAAAACCTGAACTCCTACAGCATGTAAGAAAAGAAGAAACCAAAAGGACTCCTCAGGCTAACTTTGAAATTATGTGGAATAGTATGTTTCTACAGCATTATGTGCTACTAATCATTTTCTATTGCAGTTTTGAATATTCTTCTTTCAGCTGCTAGGGGTCACACAGCAGATCATCTTTTTCCATATTATCCTGTCTTCTGCATCTTGCTCTGTCACACCCATCACCTGCATGTCCTCTCTCACCACATCCATAAACATTCTCTTAGCAGTTTTGAATAAGAACTTCAAATGAAAATGTATCCCCAACAGTTTGTGTTTATTTTATTTTGTTTGTTAAAAGAGTAGTGTCACAGAAATAACAGATTATTAATGTGGTTCTTCATGTTTCCATGTGTATATGCTAATGTTTTTAAATGAATTTTTTGAAAAAACTGGAAAGAGTTCTTAGTTTTGCCAATAATAACTTATTTGTATAAAAATAAGAAACAAATTATCAGGCACATTTTGTCTTATTGCCTTACATAAAACCAGAACTCTCAAGAATTATTTTTACCTTTACCTGTATCAGTACCATAATCAAGTGTCTAAACACTCAGGGGACACTGTTGTTTGCTAAAAAAAAGACAGGATGCAAAAAAAAAAAAAAAAACGTTTTCACCCCATTCAAATATTTTACATGCTGTTTATAAATTTTTCAATTTCTGTCTCATCCAATTTTTTGAAGGGTTAAAATGAAAAAAATTATTTTAGAGAAAAAAAAGATTTTTAAAATTGATTTTTTAGACCTGAATAAAATATAAATCACATAAATAATTTTCAAATTATTACTTACAAAAAGTAGTCTCTTGCTAGTTTTTTTTTTTTCGTCATATAAACCTCTGAAGGTTTTTTATGGTGGAACCATAAAACCACCTGGACTCATTCCACTTTCCACTGTAATGTCTCTCCTTTTGAGTGATGCCCTGGTAGATGTTGTCCCCCTGTTCATCAGATACATCTCCCATTTTTTATTCCATGTGCTTACCTGTTACCTGCTCAAGGCAAAGGAAGGATCAATCCAAACTTGCATATTTCTCTAAAAACTATTGACACAATGGTCACACACATTGTTTTTTCTGAACAATAAAAATGCATCTTTCTAATCTTCTAAACATAAATTCCTGCCTATTTTAAAGGAATGAATAATGCTGATTAATAGCAAAAAAAAGTGTGGCAAATACATGATTTTAGGTTGTTACCAAATCAACTAACATTATGAATGATGAAGTCTGCCATTTTTCAGCTCAAAATACACCTCAAATAATATTCTGAGTATGAAAAATACATATGCCTTAAACAAGCATAACTTATTTTTTTAAAAAATCAAGTTTTTTTTTCTAAATAGTATTTTCACTGAACTGATATCTCACAGAAACAGTTTGTGGTTTCAGAAATCGATTCAGCACACCTTACAAAAAGTACTCCAATTTTATTTGGTGGTTGGGGGTAGTCGGTGAAAACAAGTAAAATCAATAAAACAGTAATGTCTAAAGAGCCACAATGTGCTATACTGACAGAAGCCACTCTTTTCTACATTGTGATGAGCAAACACAAAAGAGTTTGCTTCATCGTGAGATCATCAAAATTACAGAAACGTTTTCAACTTAGCCAAACTCCACAAAATATATTGAAGTCAATGGGGTAGGAGGAACTGAAATAGTTTTGACTGGATTATAATGGTGCACTGGTCTTTGCTTGATCCTGGTGGCTTGGGAAGCATCTGCCAACTCTGCCAAACAGATTATTGAGGCCAAATATGTGATCTGAGCAGTGTGGCAGCAATGCTTAACACTATTCCACCATTCCCCAGGCAACAAAAGATGCAGAATCCCACAAACAAAAATACAACAACAGTCACAAACTAGCAATAAGTAAATAAAATATACATTACTGAGTTCAGAGTTCCACTCATGGGGAACACATTGGCTGTGCTCAGGCGTAGCTGGAGTGCCTTTTTGTTTCCTGTGTATCTGAGCAGATGCTTCACAACTTTTTCCATCAAGAAGAAAGAAACACCATTTTAATAGTATTCAGTCTTTTGTTATTATTATTATTATTAAGGATGAAATGGGTAGAGAAGAGTATCAGAAGTTATTTGTGACAGACGGGTATCAGCAAGAGTGTGACAAGGATGGATAGGATTAGAAATGAATACATTAGAGGGTCAGCTCAGGTTGGACGTTTGGTTGACAAAGTCAGAGAGGCGAGATTGTGTTTGTGACAGGTGTCTGGTCACACTTACAGGTAATCTAACTTAGACATCATTTAAATATCTGACTATGCCACCCAGTTTATTAAGAGACTGGGAACTCCTGAAATTACCAATAATAGCACACAGTGTTCTTTAAATTGGAGGTGAGTAAACACACAATGAAAGATACAACAGTAATATCAGGAAAAGCAACAGTAACTTCTATTACACTAGACAATAATAAGTGCATGAAAAAGATAAATGAATATAAACAAAATCTAACAATATCAAGAACAATTTCCTTTTTCTAAAAGCAAAACACACTGTCCACACTCTAAAAGTCCATCAAAACAGAATTGGAGGATACAACCTTTAGTGGTGCAGAGTCCAGTTTGTTCTCAGTGTTACCCCAACACTTAAATTGTTCAACTGTTCATGGATGCACTCTGTTCACTGGACACTCGTTCACAACAGTAGTTTTGTCAAAATCATGAAATCCCTGTCAGCGCCTCTTCGTTGTTCCATTTTTTTCCACCCTGGGCTCCTTGGGCTGCTGTGACCTAGGCACCCTCATTCTCGTCTGCCAGCTTTGCTCGGTCCTTTCATGCAGCTTCCTCTCTGCTGGACTCACAACTGGCGCCCTTGTGGAGCTGTCTCCTCCTCCCTGGAAGTAAGTCTTGCTATCCTTGTGCCTCCCGTCGCCAGCCAGGTACCCCAGTCTGCCAGTGAGCCTCTGTGCTCTCTGCAAGTCTTGGCAGCGTTCTCAGTGGACTGTCCTCTTGCCTTCTGCTGCCAGGTGTTTTATCTACTTCAGTCCCTGCCATTATCAGTTCTGGACAATCAGATTAAACAATGGTATATCTGCATTTCCTGGGTTTAACAATTAATGAAAACACGAAGTTAAAAAGGATTGTTACCAATCATGATACAGATATGCTGATTAGAAACCAATATTTCCAAGTCAGGTAAATCAGACATCCTCCAAGGCCAGACTTCAAAGCAGCGACTCCTTTGCAAGACAGCAAATACTTACACAAGCAATCCTGACACAATCAGTAACTGGATTATCCAGGATCCTCCAAGGAAGCAGCAGTTCTGTTATCACACATGGTATTGTTTGTAAATCTCAACCAGTCATAAACTTTAAATTGGTGACACCTTTGCAATACAGCCAATACCTACAATCTGCAGACAGCCTTTTAACTTCTTGTCCCCACTGCCAACAATGGGTGTCTATTGCCTGTTCATCTGCTGGGCTTTAAATTTAATATTTGAATGTTTCTTTCCGAAGAGAGAATGGAATGACCCAGTGTACAAAATGTCCCCTCTGACACGCTGGTTTGGACATGTGCAGAGGAGAGATGCTGATATACTGGGAAAAGGGTGGTAAGGATAGAGCTGCCAAGGAAAAGGAAAAGTGGAAGGCCTATGAGAAGGTTTATGGATGTGGTGAGAGAGGACATGCAGGTGATGAGTGTAACAGAACAAGATGTAGAGGACAGGAAGATTTGAAGAAGATGATCTGCTGTGGCAAACCCTAATGGGAACAGCCAAAAGAAAAAGAAACAGATTATTATAATGTATTATTATTATTATTATTATTATTATTATTATTATTATTTATTGGACATGAGGAGGATGAAGGTGAGGTCTCCTTTAAGGCTTGTATTGAGTTTATAGCTTGGCACATGGCTTATTATGCAAGCAAATTAGCCTGCAGTGAGACCAGTGTTATATATCCCGTGGTAATACTCATTATGATCAGCTAATATATCTCTCAAATGAAAATACTGAAAGCTTTTTTTTTGTATGTTTGTTTGTTTTTTACACATGTTGGATGGAAATTAGGCATGCATAAAAGATCTTAAGTGCATAATTAGTAAGGATAAGATTCAATACAAGTCAGAGCATTCTTAGTAAGTAAAAACTCCGCTTATTTCCCAGCCAGAAATTTAGGTATTTTTCCCATAATGTTCCTATTGACCTTGCTAAGATTGAAAAACAGAAAAGGCATCCATAATTAATTATTAGAGGAGTTTGCTAGGAAGAAATGTTTTGTTACATTAGAATGAACATTTTTCACATTCTGGGGTAATGCATGTTAGATTTTATCACTGAAAAATATCCTGCCCAACAAAAACATACTAATACAGTAAATGCAATATAATATCAGAATACATTGTGGTGTTACTCTGTGTGTGATTTTTTTAAAACTGTAAAACACGAGTGTTATCACACTGAGTCCACATTGAAACTGCAGTGAGAAAGTCAATTCACATAAACAGTAAAGGTATTAGTCAGAGTTGTGTGATGTGTTATATGAAACATTTGCATTGGCATCATATTAAGTATTAAAAACAGTCCCTCATATGCATTGTGTTTCTGATGCTGCAAGTGAAAAAATAGAAGCATTTGTCAAACCCAGGTGAAGCATCTAAAGAAATCATGAGAAAATGTTTTGAACAGAATAGCCTGGTCATCAGTTTCAATTCAATTGTGTTAAAAATATTATGTAAGTTATTTCAACATAATTCCATCCATCCATTATCCATCCATCCATCCATTATCCAACCCGCTATATCCTAACTACAGGGTCACGGGGGTCTGCTGGAGCCAATCCCAGCCAACACAGGGCACAAGGCAGGAAACAAACCCTGGGCAGGACGCCAGCTCCATCGCAGTTCAACATAATTCATTTTCTATAATAAAAAGTCAAACCAAAATTTTGCTTTGATGTGAAACATCTAATTTAATTGCTGAATATGCATGTTGTATATTTTGCAGGTTAAAATGGAAGAGCCCAGTGAGTCTCACTATATTGTAATATTTTCAATTTTTTACATTTAACAACCTCGTCGATAGTTCTTTGCTCCCATGACCCCAACTATGACTGAGTGGGTGTAAGAAGGTATTGATTAAATTTTGATTGGGCCTACATTGCATTCCTTAGTGTACGCTTATGTCTCGTAGTACTTGATAAGTTTCAGTTGGGTTTTAGAACAAATCACAGTACAGAAAATGCACTCGTAAAGTAGTAAATGACTTGTGGGTAAATGCAGACAGAGGCCATTTATCTGTTCTCATCCTCATAGATCTGAGTGCCGCATTTGATACCATTGATCACAATATTCTTAGAAATTGCCTCAGCCAGTGGGTAGGCCTCTAAGGCAGTGTCTTAACACAAGAATTACCAGAGTCTACAAAAAAACTCATAGATCCGGCCCACCTTAAAACCATTCTCACCTCTCCGCCAGCGCCCTTTGTCTCTAAATGTGCCGATTAAGACAAAGCAGCAAGCAGCTGGCTATTCCATCCCCACCATCACAGAAGGTTCACTAAGTTTTCCCAGCTCATGCCTTGTTTGATTATCTGGGAGTGACTCAATTGCTGGAGTTTTAGAGTGGAAATAATAGATTATTATTTGGAACACACACATTTCATGTTGGTTCCGTTTCTACAGTAACCTGTTAAACACATTGTTAAAACAGAAACTTTGTCATATTTTAGTAATAAATGTTACAAAATGTAGGCATAAACTATAGAACGGTGAAGCCTGATTTCCAAACATCAAAAACACTAAAACAATAAAAGAATGACACAATAGCTTCTGTGCGTAGCATTAAGATTTACCTCTCAGAGCGCAGCATGCTTACCCATGCCTCAGAGACTGAGTTTGATTCCCAACCAGGGAGAAAGTGTTACTTTTTCTTTTTAACTATGGTCGCTGCCTGCCACCCTGCCTGCCTGCAAGTGTCTGCTTTCTACGCCTGGGGCTTCTTTTTCTTATTTTCTTAAGTAAATCGTTAAGTTTAAAATGTCGACGCGTTATTTCTGTTGATTAATTCATGCATTCACTCATTATAGCTAATAATGCTATTTACCGTGCTATTTTTGCCTGTTGTATACAATCTATCAACCCGCCTTTATCTCCATTTCACTGCCCGCTTGCCTGAGTGCGCGGGGTCAATTGATATATGATTTAATGTTTTTTTCTTTTAATCTCAAACAGACATAAAATTTATAAACTTGAATACTGTCAGTTAATGAGATCGTTGATTTTCATCTGTGATGTTCCTTTTAAAATAACATGAAATAAGTGTCCTTATAACTGTTATTTTTAAGATCCATAACACAGAGACAGACAGAGCACTGCGTAATAGAGAGACAGACAGGCAGAAGTCACTAGATATATAAATAAACAGGGAAGGCATGTACTGAAAGAAGGGGGGGTACCTTCTGTGTTATGCCCCTTTTTAAAAATAGCCTCCAATAGGAATTTTTTTGATTGGAGATTGCAAAAAAAACACATTACTTTAACATGGCTTTCATAACCATTTTAATTAACCTGATGCCTAATATTCAATTAGTTATCATTACTAATCCGGGGGTAACATTGTACTAACTCCTACTATCTCTTCTTTTTTTTTCCGTCATCGTGGTGGATCCCCCACCACCAACAAAGCAACCAATGTCCCTACACTGATGGTTTAAAGGCCAAAGGGTTCCAATGATGGACGCCTCTACGTTCTCCCAAAAGCTGCTTTTCCCCTGTCCAGGAGGCCCACCCCCGCTTGATATGGGGATAAAAAATTTTTGAAAATTATTTACTTGTTTTTGGGGGCAGATGGAGACAACTGACGGAACCCAAAAAAAAGGGTTTTGTTTCTGCACGTTTGGGCACTGAAGGACAAGACTTTTCTATACATTACCAAAAAAGGGAAAATACAAAGAGGCCGGTTGAAGGGATTTTCGCCCAAGTGCAATGTGGTGTTGAACGCCATAAATTTCGAGTACCCAAAACATGACCAAACTGTGGCTCAGTATATTTTTGCAACGGATTTTGATCTACCGGACAAAGATAAACTGATGAAATGTTACGGACCGTTGGAAAAAAAAGGCAGCCTGTCCACGCCCGGGAAAGTTTTTATTTGAACATGACCTCACCTTAAAAAAGCGGGGGCCCAAAAAGTTTAAAAAACCAAGAGGATCCACCCCTTTTCTCCAGCTTTAGTCGATGCAGTTCAAAGCACACTATCTACACGACGCCCATGGTCGGGCTCACAGACAGCCTAGTTTGGCACTCCAACCTCCCATAAGAATGGGGTCGTTTTCCATGGGGATCCAAAAAATCTCGAATGCTCCAAGTGGTGCTGTTCGCTACATGCAGAAGCTGGGGAAATCTGGTTTTTCGATTCCCTCCTACACAAGACCGAATTTCGGGGTATTGAGGCCGAAATACCATTTTGTGTGTGAATAGGTACAAACCGCCGGGGAAAATGTTTGAAACGAAAGGTTCTAAACCGATTTTTGGTTTTCCCCCCTAGAAGGGGGCTCATCTGAAACATTTTACCCGGGGTTATGTAACAGGTATTTTGGTACTTATAATTTATCTGACCTCCGACGCTTGTCTGACCAAAGCTGAACTAGTCATAGCATGCCTCCAAGCACGAAGCTTTCACATGGAGCTGCAGGGTACCGCATTTTATGGGGCAAACCGTGCCCCTTTACTAGGCATGGACAGTTCCCTTTTTGAAATTGAAATTGAAGGAAATACAGTACTTATCCCACCAGCCCCAGTACTACAGTTGTCTCCACTCCATTCAGAGGCCTGGGACAAAAGGGTTTTAAAAGGTAAGAATCCGCCAGAAGTTTCCCGGGGTGCAGCAGAGATTAACCCTTTTTTTCGGAGGACTGCCGTTTTTGCTGAAGGGGCGCCAATTTGCTAGATGCAGGAATTATTGAGTCCGTGGATGCTTCCCGGGGGTATCAAAAAGTAGTCACAAAAAAAAACTGGTGGATCCCCTTTATGGGGGGCCCTTTCCCCGGGAGCCAAAAGGAGTTATTGTTGATTTTTTTCCACTGCCACATATTGAGGAACTGTTGTCCAATGAGGTGCTACTTCTTCCCACTATAGACTTAAAAAGCATATCAAGGTCTTAAACCCGGGGAGAGTGGGGACCTGACTGCATTTATAACAAAATGGCTTTTTTCCGCTTTTGCCGTTCCTTTGGGCTGGTGTCCCCCCCACCGCGCTTCAAAAGTTACTGTCAACACCCCAAATCTTCCAGGTGTCCAGAATTACCTTGATGATATTATTAATAGGGATCCATGGTTTGCTGAACATGATCGCCACCCCCAGCTGTTTTAGAATGCTTGAGAAGGCCGGGCTAAAATTAAACAAGGACAAATGTCATTTGCAGACCCCCCTTTTTGGGGCTGCATTTCTCGGGGGTATTTTTTCACAGAGCATGTAGATCCCCTTTTTAACGCACCTTCCCACAGATGTTTCCCAGCGAGCTCATTTTAGGGCTAACATCATGGTATGCAAAGGTTATACCCATTCCCAAAGTACAACCTGGGGTTTTTTTTACGGGCAATCCAATTTTTGACTTCCAGGGGACGAAGCGAGCTTCCATGGGGTCAAGGAATTACCCTGACCAGTCCTGCTCGGGAAATTTTTTGATCCTGCTTTGTTTCAACTATAGCAACTACCCAAACTACGGGGATTTTACACAAATGTATGCTGATGGAACAGAGCACACCATTGCTTTTGTTCCCATACATTTTCCCGGCTGAGAGGAAGATTCTACAGTGGAAAAGGAAGCCTTAGGGGGGTTTGGGGGGAAAAGGGCCATTTGTGGGGACACCGTTCATTTTGAAAACAGACCACCGGGCCCCCTCACAACACTTACTACGAAAGGGTTTGGGGAGAGTTTTGGGGCGTGCCCCATGGTCGCCAGCCCCTTTGCTTTAAAAATGAGGGTACCGCCCGGGGCGAAAATCGACGACTGCCTTCCTTTATTCCATAACTGTCCAAATTTCCACGAATTAGCTGGAATATGTTGCCCTTTGTCCATGGCCCGGGGGTAAAACCAGCAGAATTAAGCTTTTTCTGCATCATGCCCAGCTGAGTGCCGGGGATTGCATTTATTCTGGGTGGCCTGCAAATATTTTATTGTAAAAAATGATCACAGATTTCGGGTAAAGACAACTGCTGTTAAAGATGATTTTGTATTCAGAGGATCGGATCATTTTGTTGTGGGGGTTTAAAATTTGGGCAGGTAATTTGGGGCCAGCACACGAGGGTCATCAAGGAATTGTCCGGACAAAAAAGAGGTTTCGGGCTACGGTTAAAATGGATGATCTTGACATGACAGCAATCAAGTCCTGCACCTTTCCAATCCAATGATAAGACCAAAAGGGGGGTGGGGGCTGTTACAACCCGCACTTGGCCAGACGGGCCCTGGCAGAAAGTTGCAATTGATGTGATAGGGCCGTTGAAAAACCTGCAGACGTTGCTTTGTTCACGCAATTGACTAATTCAAATGGCCTGAAGTTGGTTTTACCCCCCAAAATTTCTACTTTAGTGTAGTTGTTTTTAAATCACAATGCCCCAAAACCTCAGCTTGGATCGATAATGATCCCACACATCCTCAAGTGACCACATTCAGCACGCTAGATCTCTTTTCACCCCCAGGCTAAAAAATTGAAAATTTAATCGAGTGCTCAGCGGGTAAGACGCCATTTGCAGCGTAAACCCCGGAAAATCCATTTCGAATTTCCCTTTTTTGAGCACGCCACATGCAACAACGGGGGATTTCCCTTTGAACTGCTTTGGACGCAAGATGGGATAAACTGAACGATTGCCTTTGTCAACATTTGTGACTAGACGATGCAAGTAAGAGAACAGGCGCTAAAAAGAATAAAATGAAGGAATAACGATGATAGAAGAGGAGTCGGGTCCCGTTTCTGGCAAAGGGAGACACAGGGGAAAAATGCCCCCGGGCCAAAAATTGCCCACATTACAGTAATCCCACGCCTTAACCAAAAAATTGGGGAAAGCAGCTACGTTTTGGGGACGAAAGTATAGAATGCATGCTGTTTTCCCCCCGGGGATTGGGGGCCGCAAATGACGCCCGGGCCGATCAATCATCTGGCGCCCCACTTCCCCCCGAGTCACACGGGATTATTCTTGAGAGTTTTACCCCGATTCCAACAGGGAAAACCCCCCTTTTTTGGTCCCTGAAGGAAATGGGGAAAACCACCCCAAAGGGCCCCGTGTGGTTAAAAGACTATGAGACAGGATCAACCGACCAGATTAGTCTGCGCTTTTTGTGTTTTTTCCGCTTGTTAACGCAAGTTTTGACGGGGGATATTTTAAAAAAAGGGGAGATGTTATGTTGTGGTAGTAATGTTATTTAATTTAGAACGTACAAATATATAATATAAAAAGAACTGGGGGAGGGATGAAAAAGAGTTCCCGGGAAAGGGGATTTTATGGGGGAGGCTTTTCTATAATAAAGAAGGTATTTGGGGATTTCTTTTTTTCTAATCAGTTTTTAAAAAAATACAATAAATTTGGTTTCCCCTTCAAACACTGATTAAGATAGTCTGAGTTTAAATGTGGTAAGGGGGGAGAAGGATACCAATAGATATCCCCAAGGGGGGAACCTAAAACCATCCAACCTAGAAACACTCCTGCTCCAAACTGCATTCCGGGAAAAAAGCTGACAAAATATTTTATTGGCTGACATAAGCTGTTTTACAGCCAACACGCCAATGCTAATGTTCATTTTTCCTTATAAATTTTTTCATAACAGAAATGTTTTTGAGACAAGGTGACTGATTTTTTCCAGACCAAGTAGCAAAGCAAACTGAAGAAGACCACAACACAAAAAGGGATCATGTGGAAGGGCAATGAAGGACAATGAGTACACTTAGAATAAAACAAAAGCAAAAAAAAAGAGGACATAAGGTACAAAAGAGTTGGGTTCCAGTTTTTGGTTATCGTGAAGCTTGATGAAAAAAAAAAAACTGTGATCCTTCAATTGACTTGCTAAGTGTTTTTTACATTTTGGATTGTGGGAAAGGGGACGAAATTGGGGGTAAAGGATATAATGGTCACTTTGGAGTTTCTCCTCCATTCTGGGTGGAAGTTGGGTTTTCATTTAAATGGCCCCTTCCCATCTCCTGTGCACCCATAAAAATGGTTTGGGAAGAAATAAAAACCCATTCATATTGTAGATATAAGCAATTATCCATTTCACAATTTAATTTAAATTTCTGCAATGTGTCAAGAAATTGCCTTAGGTATGTCTTTAAAAAAGAGGGGGGTTTGGAAAAACCAAGTCCACAAAAACAGTTTAAAAAATAGCCATACTGAAAAGTCAGGGGCAAATATTGGTAATTAATTAATTGATTAAACATCCCTACATCTTTTTTAAAAGACTAATACAGTACAAAAAAGATGAGTAAAGGTAGCATGACTCTGTAGCGCCAGGAGGCAAAAAATCTTTGCATCATTAGAAAGTAAATTACAGCCAATTTCCCACCTTTGAAAGATATTCTTTAATTTGATATTACATTTATTTTAGAGACAAAGGTAGTATATCCCTTTGTAGAAAAGTGATGCAATATTTTGTTTATTTACAACAAAAGTGTTGACAGAACTGTATAATGTTACCTGACAGCAAGTATGAAACAGGAAGACCACCATCTTTAGATTACAAACCAAAGAAAAGGAGTCAAAGAAACGTTTGAAAATTATATTAGGAGAAAGACAGTAGAATGACAAGGTAGAGATACATCTATTCATTTTCATAAGAAAATTAATCTAATTTATACCCGATCCTGGCAAAATCACACAATGCTGAAACCCACTCTGTACAAATTCTCATGTTTTGGCTTGAGCTCCATCCAGGCAGCACCTTTTGTTTCTATTCATTAAGGTTTCTATTATTAGTTAATTTTTTAAGTTAATGATTGAATCAAAGAGCGTGTGGCATTTTAATAGGTGCTGCTAATTGGCAGCCAACTGGTGACTAGGTAAAATGGGCCACTAAGGCCTACTCTCCTTGCTTAAGCAATGCAAATTCTCACTTTGTTTAGTGGCCATCTGCTAAAATGTGGTCTACTTTAGTCTAGTGTCTTATAGCATATTATATTGTTAATATTGTCTTTTTGTCTTTCAGATTCTTAAGATTCCTTGGCTGGTTTCTCAGGTCTACAGTTAGTGATTTTGCATTTTGTCCATTTGGATTATGTTATTCTTTAGGAATTGTCTTTATAGGATTTTTGCAATACAGAATCTTCTTCTTCTTCTTCTCGGGTTCCCTCAAGGGGTCGTTTACAGTGGATCACCTTCTTCCATATTTTTCTGTCCTCTGCATCTTGTTCGGCAGAGTTAGGTACCAAGCTGAGGAGCAGAACTGACAAGGTAGTCTTCTCCGGGTTCTGCCTGTGCCAGCGCCAGTCCAGGTAAGATTGAGGAGATTAGAAGGCTTAAGGGCCGCCAAATCTTGGTGCAGGGTAGAAGGATATAGGTATATGATTGGGACTCCTTTTGGAAAACAGATGGGACCTGTTCACCGTGGACGGTTACATCTGAACCGAGGGGCACCAATGTACTGGGAGGATGTGAGGCTAGTTGAGGATTGTTTAAACTGGGGAATGGGGCAGGGAGTTTGGGACAGGCCAGGGTTTAGATCTATACATGCAAGAACAAACAATGGTGTAGAAATAAAAATGCATAGTAATGTAAATTTAAGCAAACACGAATGTAGAAGGATTAAACACTAAAAATAGTTTGCCTTAATGCTAGAAGTATCAAAAATAAGGTAAGTGAGTTGGAGTTGTATGTAGCAGAGCATAATTAAGATATTATAGCAATAACAGAAATCTGGCCAAATAACAAGATGGGGATGAGGTAACATAGAGGGATAAAATTTTTAGGAAGGACAGACAGAACAGAAAAGGAGGTGGGGTTGCTGTTATGCCAAACAGGGTTTAAAATGTAAGTCATCTTCAGTTAGATGATGAGCCCCATCTTAGTGAGGACATGTGGCTTTGCCTGGGAAAATATTAGGGAAAGAGGTCTTATTTTAGGAGTGTTTTAAGACCACCCAATTCAGACAGTAATTTCAATAAACATCTTTTTAGTAATATCAAAAAAGGAAGTTTACAGGGGGATATTATAGTCATGGGGAACTTTTAATTATACAAATATATTAACTGGGATAACCTTGCAGATGGAGGAGCACAAGAGTGGAGTTTTTAGAAGAATCAGCTACTGTTTTTAATACAGCATGTTAAAGCACCAACACGCGGGGAAAGCCTATCTGGAATTAGTATTTTGTAATAATGGATAGAATTGAGGGTGTAGAGGTGATTGAACTACTAGAGTTAAGTGGCCATAATATAATACAATTCTCAGTATTTTGTAAGAATACAGATGCAAGGACTAAAATTGTTAAGTTGAACTTTGGTGGGGCTAATTTTGAGCAGATGCACAAAGTCTAAATAGGATAAACGGGTTCAGAAGCCATTAAGAAGGCTAACAGAATGTTAGGTTATATAGCACGATCTGTGGAGTACAAGTCCGGAGGTTATGCTCAACCTTTATAATGCACTGGTGAGGCCCTCATCTTGAGTACTGTGTGTCCTGGTCTCCAGGCTACAAAAGGACATAGCAGCAGGGAATGGTCCAGAGAAGAGAGACTAGGCTGATTCCAGGTCTACAGGGGTTGAATTATGAGGAAAGATTAAAAGAGCTGAGCCTTTACAGTTTAAGCAAAAGAAGATTAAAAGGTGACATGATTGAAGTGTTTAAAATTATGAAGGGGAAATTTGTACAGTGGATCGAGACTTGTATGAGTCTTGTATGAGTTCATCAAGAACACGGGGACACAGTTGGAAACTTGTTAAGGGTAAATTTCACACAAACAGGAAGTTTTTCTTTACACAACAAACGATAGACACTTGGAATAAGCTACCAATTATTGTGGTAGACAGTAAGACATTAGGGACTTCAAACTGACTTGATTTTTCTTGGAGGAAACAAGGGGATAGGATCTGAGCTTTGTTGGGCTGAATGGCCTGTTCTCGTCTAGAGTGTTCTAATGTATAATGTTCTAATGTTCTGTTACACCCATCACCTGCATGTCCCTTCTCATCACATCCATAAAACTTCGCTTAGGCTTTCCCTCTTTTCTTCTTCCCTGGCAGCTATATCCTTCTCCCAATATACCTAGCATCTCTCCTCTGCACATGTTCAAACCAATGCAATCTTGCCTCTCTGACTTTGTCAACCAAACGTCCAACTTGAGCTGACCCTCTAATGTACTAATTTCTAATCCTGTTCATCCTTGTCACCCCAATGCAAATCTTAGCTTTTTAACTCTTATCTTTAACTCTGCTACCTCCAGCTCTGTCTCCTGCTTTCTGGTCAGTGCCACCGTCTCCAACCCATATAACATAGCTGGTCTCACTACCGCCCTGTAGACCTTACCTTTCACTCTTGCTGATATGCCTGTCACAAATTACCCTGACACTCTTCTCCACCCATTCCATCCTGCCTGCACTCTCTTTTTCACCTCTCTTCCACAATACCCATTACTCTGTACTGTTGATCCCAAGTATTTAAACTCATCCACCTTTGTAAATAATCCCTGCATCCTCACAATTCCACTGACCTCCCTCTCATTTACACACATGTATTCTGTCTTGTTCCTACTGACCTTCATTCCTCTCCTTTCTAGAGCATATCTCCATCTCCAGGGTCTCCTCAACCTGCTCCCTACTATCGCTACAGATCACAATGTCATCAGCAAATTTCATAGTCCACGGGGACTCCTGTCTAATCTTGTCTGTCAACCTGTCTATCACAAATGCATATAAGAACGGGCTCAGAGCCGATCCCTGATGTATTCCCACCTCCAACTTGAATGCATCCATCACTCCTACCGCAGACCTCACCACTGTCACACTTCCTTCGTACATATCCTGTACAACTTTTACGCACTTCTATGCCACTCCCAACTTCCTCATAAAATACCACGCTCCTCCTCGAGCCACCCTGTCATATGCTTTCTCCAGGTCCACAAAGATGCAATGCAACTCCTTCTGGCCTCTCTAAACTTCTCCATCAACATCCTAAGAGCAAACATTGCACCTGCAATACAGAATGAGTTTCCCTAATGCCTGGGACAAGAAGATATTTCAGATTGTGGGGGATTTGCATATACATAATGAGATATCTTTTGAACTGATACACCACTCAAAAAGCTTGTGTAGTAGTGTTTTGCACCATTTGAAATTTAAAGAATAAAAAATAAATAAATAAACAAGCTCAATTTTGGTTTCATCAGACTATGGAACCTTATTTCCAATTGGCTTAAGAGTCTTACACGTACGTAACTTGTAGTAAACTCCAGCAGAGACGCCATGTTCTTTTTATAACAGTGGCTTCTCTTAAGGCTGTGACTGATAAAGTACCCTGGCAGCAGTTGTCTACACAATCTCTCCACTGTTTCTTGAAACTCCTTCAGGGTTCTCCTGTCTCTTGGTGGCCTCCTCTCCATTCTTCTCCTTGCACAATCACTCAGGTTTTCTGTTTTAGTCAGATTTATAGCTATGCCATACTCTTTCCATTTCATAAAAGCTGATTTAACTGGACTCCATGGGACATTCAACAACTTAGACATTTTCTTGTCTCCATCCCTTGACTTGTGCTTTTTCAATCAAATTTTCATAAGGTTGCCTGGTCTTTCTGTTGTTGTACGTCAGTCCACCATACTGACTCACCACAAGTTGGACCTTCCAGATAAGGTGCATTTATTAAAATTTAACAATTGAAACCCTTCAATGACAGACTGGGCTTTGTCCATTGAATTAATTATAGGACTTGTAAAATTAAGTGGCTGCACTCATGAAGTGTTAAGTGTGTCATATTACTATTAGTACCATGCAATCACCTATTTGTGTTTTGTATTTGTAACTGTTTAGATCACTTTACAAAGATTTGCTTTCACATTGACATTAAAAACTCTTTTTCTGTTGATCAGTGTCAAAAAAGGCAAACTAAATCCATTTTGATTAATTCTTTCCTAAGAATAAAATGTTAAAACATTCAAACGGTGAATACATTTTATCAGTACTGTAACCTTTCACATTGGAGCAGTAATGGAGAAGACCCTCTTGTCATCCTCCAGTTTAGAAAAGACAGACAGCAGTTCACTGTCATTGGATGAATGTTCGCCTGTTATGGGGTTATAATGCCTCAATATAGTAGCAGGCATCACATTTCATTGAGTTTTAACAAACTTTAGAGATAACATACATGGCACACCATTACTGATCATTCTGATTATTATAGAGCAAATGCCTGTGTATACTTTATGTAAATAATTGATGGAAGTCAGTAAAACAAAAGAAAACAAAAAACAGTTGGAAAAAAAGACCTGTGTTATACGGTCCCCTTAAACAGACTAATGTAAAAAAAAAGTTTTGTAAAACAAATTTCAATGACGTTATGACTGATTGCAGTGAATATCATATAATATATCATATTGAATTATGGTGAATTATTAATTACATGCCTTGCATTTTTGTTCAATAAATTTGCTCTTTCTTTGCACTTTATAAACTGCTTACTCAACAATTATTGAATGTGTAAATGGAAGAATGGTCTGCAATTTTATGATCCCAGTTAATTACATAACCTGCTTCTTATATGAAAGTGTTACACCATTGTCTATTGGTGTACATTTAACTTTGATTGTCAATGTCTGTCAGTCATTCTCAAACCCACTTAATTCAGGACAAGATCTCTGAGGCTGGAGAATATCCTGACAGTACTAGGACCAAGGCAGGAAGCAGTCCTGCAGAAGGCACCCACTCCTTCAAGAGTGATAGCATATGTTTACTTCTGGGACCATGCCCCTAGCAGATCAGCAATGCATCCTAGGAATGGTTACTCAATAAGCAGCTCTTTTAAAACAAATTGGTGCCATGGTAAAATTTGAAAGCAAAACAGTAAGTAATTCTAAATATGTAAAACATAGTTTTTCTGGGGAAAAGAAAGTACAAACTTATAGAACTGTAATCATAACACAATGATCCCACAAGTCACATTGGAAGTACAAAGAGTTGTTTGAATGTTTCACGGTTAGCCCTAAAGTCACATTGCTTCTTTCATATAGAGCTTCAACTCAAATGAAGTCTCCATTGTGGTAATCCAGGAAACTGATTCCTGTATAATTGAACACAGCCTTTTGTCCCCTTTTAAAAATACGGACATCCTCCCCCAGTATGACAGATCTAAGGCACTGTCCCTACCTTTCATGTGACATTGAAGAGAGGCATTAGCTTAAGTACTTTCATCATTTTCATTCAAACCTCATCCACACATGTAGCCTTTCTTCTAGAGAGCTTATTAATCACTGCTGTGGCTGTAGACATTGTCAAATACAAGAGTGTGGTGATTCTATTACATGGGATTTTTTAAGGATACATCAGGGTAATGGTAGAGAAGTGGAACAGTTATTTACACAATGTCTGTTTCCTCTTTAGAATCTAGGAACACTACCTGGAAATGGATTGCCATTTTTCCACTCTGACTCTGACTACACCTCTACTTTTCAGAAACACTAAAGAGTCCATGTCGCCAAAGGATGTCATTTTGAGCAGATGATGCTCCGTAACAAAGATCTGAAGATGAGTGAATTGCATTCAGTGAAATGTTGAAGTCCCTAACCCCAAATTTTACCACTTTTGTTTCTTGCAAGCTCTGGCAATTAAATTGATCTTCCTATTGGAGCCACAGACCTTTCACATTTGGTATTCTTCCATTTAAAGCACAGAGATAGAACCAACCTTAAAGCTATTGTCAATGTCTCCTCCAAGGATGGTATACCTACAGGGTTGAGGAATTCAAAGTGTCTTTGTCACCTTTTGGCAATGTCATACAGGCTCTTCAATTTGGCTGTATGCACAGCTGCAACCTTTGTGTATTATTACATCCCAGATAAATCCAGAGACACTCCTAGTGATATTGCATGGAAGAACTTTTTCTTAAATTTGACAACTTCCCATCTAGCCTGCATTTTTCCATTTCCTATATGAGTTCAAGTTTCCATCTTGTCTGAGAGGATATCCACATCTCAAGTGTCAGTTGCCATTGCTTGGGTCCACCCTAATTTGGCCTACTACTCAGCTGGCATTGCACCTGATCCTCAGCCATGTTGATCGGGCTCATATGAATGATCCATACAAGGTTTTCTTGGTGAGACTGACCAGGTTATCTTCACTAACTGATCACAAGGTGCTTGGCAGTGAACTCTACTGCCAGACCAGGGCCTAGGAGTGAGTTTTCAAATGACAGATTCTGGTGAGGATCTTTTTGATTTATTTAGAACATTTCTGATGGTCAGCAATGTATCATTCTTAGTCTGCCCACGGATCAATTTGCTGGGAGTGATACTAAAAGGAGCAATGCACATATCTGGAGACAGCACATCACTAAAGATGTGGCATCACCACAATGTCAAGTTTATAATCCTAGATAAGGCAATATATCTTTATACTCAGCTTTATTTTTTATTCATTTTTATTTTTTCCTATATATATATTGTTGGTATCTGTGGTGGGTTGGCACCCTGCCCAGGATTGGTTCCTGCCTTGTGCCCTGTGTTGGCTGGGATTGGCTCCAGCAGACCCCGTGACCCTGTGTTCGATTCAGCAGGTTGGAAAATGGATGGATGGATGGATATTGTTGGTAAGATCTTATTAAAGTAAGAAAAAGCTCTAAAATATCTATATTATATCTACTGTACACATCTTGTTTTAGCATCTCTTCCTTAACTGGCTGTTGATAATTACTGGTGAATATGAAGAATATAAGTAACAAGCTGATTAAGATTTCAGGTAATACTAAACTAGGTGGAATAACAGACAATCCACAACCACCCAGAACATTACAAGGGACCTGAACAGAACACAGGCTTGAGTAGGTTTATAGCAGATGAAATGTAATGCAAATAAATGTGAAGTATTACAAACAGGAAGTTAAAATACCAGACAATTGAATACACAATGGGAAGTTTGACCCTTGAAAGTACACCGTATAATAAGGACTTAGGAGTCGTGAATCGTCCACTCCACATCCAGACAGTGTACAGAAGCAACTAGGAAGGGCTAATGGGATGTTACCATATAAAGCACTATATCATCAGTGATTACGATTAAGCTATTTGACTCACTAGTGAGTACCGGTCCAGTTTTGGTCTCCATGCTATAACAAAGACATAGCACTAGTCAAGAAAGTCTAAGAAGAGAGACTATGCTGATTCCTAGGACTGCAAGGTATGAACTATAAGGAGAGAGTGAAGAAGCTGAAACCTTTTTAGTTTCAGCAAAAAAAGATTAAGCGTGACATGATTGAATTGTTTAAAATTATTAACATTATTAGTACAGTGGATCACAGATATTACTATAAAATAAAGTCTTCAACTAGAACATGGGGAAACAAATAGATTTGGCTCAAGAAGATAAACTTTAAAAACTTTTTCTTTACTCACAGACACATGGAAAAAATTACCAAGTAGTGTGTGTCACTGAGCAGACAGACCATGAAGATCCACAAATAAGTATTAGGGTGCAATGCAGTACAACATAAAGGGCAGCTGTAAACAGCCCAAACAAAAAGCTCTAGAGCTCTGTCTGTCATGAGATCTGTGTTCCACCTTACAGGGCTCATCGGCTTTTATAGAGTCCTGTCTGGATGGGGTAGGGCTTGATCTGTGTGCTGTGTGTGGGGTTAAAGAATATTGCTGATGGTTGATAGCAGATAGACAGATGCTGTTGTTTATTACTTTTGCTAATTAGTTTCTACTCTGTTTTTGATGTATTTGAACAAACCTGTATCCTTATATGTGATAGTTATGTATTTAGTGAGTGGTATCCTCTATTCTTGCATTTTGCCTTGATAATTGTCGCTGTGCTCTGCACCTGCACTTGGTGAGGAGTGCTGTACTCCTGAGGTGTCAGTGACAGATTGGTCATCTGGCTCTGGGAAGACAATTACTTGTGTTCTGTTTTGTGTACTGTATGTACCCCATTTGCTGATACCCATTGCATGCCCAAACTACCTGGAAGGTGGTTGCAGTCTGATTTCTTCCAATATTTTTTCTGTACAAGAGTTTTTTTATTCTTCTCTTCTTAGGGAGTCAAGGTTTGGGCTGTCAAGAAACAGGGACTATTAAAGCTCATTGAGGCATTCCTTGTGGATTTTGGGGCTATACAAGAAATAAATTGGTAGGTGCCTTCTTGGAGTTGGAGATGAAAGAGAAGAGACGGTTAGCAACAGCAACCCTCTAGTCTCAGTGTGGTATTGCTTACCTTAGCAAAGCCAGGAAGATGATTCCCAGGTGCACATGTGCATATATGGTAGACACTAAACACTTCAGAGAGCTTCAAAACTCAACTTGATGTGTTTTTTTGGAAAGAAGGTGAACAGGATTGTCATGCTTGATGGGCTGAAAGGCCTGCTCTCATCTAGATTGTTCTAATGTAAAAAACAAAATGTGTTATTTTGTAATGGCAATGTGTAAAATGCAATAAGCTGAACACCAGGAATGCATTTGGATGTATTGTCAGAACTGATCGCTGCAGGATTTAATTTCCCTCCACATACTACATAATACAAATAATTTATGAGCGTGTGTAGCTTTGTTTAGCAATTCAGAAATAAGATTTCTATATTCTTTAAACTTACAGTATCTTTATATGTCAGGTCACCCATCAATCCATTAATCAATTCCATTTTCTAAGCAAATTCTTTGAATATAAGTTTCAATAGAAAAGCTTTATTGGTAGGTATTGTAGTATGCTAATTCCCATTGTTGTTGTCTATTCCAAACTACAAAACGTTTCTGCAAAACCACCTAAACAAGCTTGCATAACTGAGAAGCTTCTGAATTGCAAGATGTTTCTGTAAGTGCTTTAATTAGACTGCAACAAAAACATAATTTTGAAAGAATGCAAACCATAATGCAATATTTTGAAAAGCTTGTTAAATAGCAAACCAGATATTCTTCTCAAAGGGGAGAGGTAGTTACTGCATAATCCACAAAAGTCAAGGTCCTTATGTGACATGCAGCTGTGTGGAATTAGATTTGTTAGACTTTTCAGCATTCTTATTATCCTGGCGTGCTGTACAATAGAAAAAAGTTAACTATTGGGTTGATTGTAAAACTGCAGAAAAATGGTTATCATATCTGTATCGCTTGTAATAATGGTTGTGTTATCATGTTATAACCTATTTAGGCAGGTGTTGAGAAGACTGCAATGCTGCTACCCTTTCTAAAAAATATAATGCAAAATAATCCAAAACAGAATTAGACAATTATGTGCTCTAGAGAATAAGAAGATAATAATGTCCTATAGAAGATGGGCCTGAAAAATGATAATACTATATATAAAAAAGACATAGTATTAAGACTACAGTGAGCCAACTATTTTCTTAGCTTTTGAAAACCCTCTGTGAAAGTCCTCTTTACAATGTACTGTATATCATGGGTGGTCAGCTTAGAATCAGTAAACCTGTTTAAGAGACCAGTACTTTATGTTTCTTGAAGATGGGTGAGACTGACAAGATTTTTTCTTGTTTAGCCACTTTGCTTATATTTAATTATTTATTGTTATTTACTAAAGGGCTAATTTTATGAAAGCACACATATTACAGCTTCTATAAAGTCATCACTGTCAGAGCATTACCATTACAATATCAACAATCGGGTCATTCAGATTTTGAAAGAACCTTCCTTAGCAAACAGCTTTATAAAGAAATTGAATGCATTTTACAGTCTTTTAATTTTTTTTATGTAACATCTCTTCTAATAGGCGTGCATGGTGTCTGCATGGGTTTCCTCTGGGCGCTCTGGTTTACTCCCACAATCTAAAGACATGCAGGTTAGGTGGATTGGCGATTCTAAATTGGCCCTAGTGTGTGCTGAGTGGGTGTGTTTGTGTGTGTCCTGCAGTAGGTTGGCACCCTGCCCAGGATTGGTTCCTGCCTTGTGCCCTGTGTTGGCTGAGATTGGTTCCAGCAGACCCCTGTGTTCAGATTCAATGGGTTGGGAAATGAATGGATGGAACATCTCTTCTAATGTGTAGTATGTTATACAATAATGAGGTACATTTAAATTTAAACACTAGAAAGTACATACAGGTGGTAGAAGTACATATAGTCAAAGGTCATGATGTCAACATTATAATTATGCATGGACCTCCCACTTAAGGGGGCAATCTGATGACTGATATGCAATGCTTGTCTTTCTATATCTTTAGAGAGCTGCTTCATCCAACACTATAAAGACCTGAATGATATGGCCCAAAATGCACTGTATTCCCCACTTATAAGCATAATAGGAGACAGAAAATGTGTCAATTCATTACTGGGAGCAATCCAGGACAGGACTCTACTACTCAGGTTGCATTTGAACTACTTAGGAAACCCTCAACAAACACAGTTACAATAATATCTCTACTAAAAAGAATTCGTGAGTATAGAGTTGGTCAGACCTGCTCAGTCATGCTCAATCCTACTCAGTATAAGAAACACAGAGAGTTTATTCTGGCAGCATCAAATGCAAAGCAGGAACCCACCTTGGATGGGACTCCAGTGCATTGGAAGGCCTCTGTCTTAATCACGTATTCTTGAAGCCAATTCAACTCTCTAGAGTGTGGTGGAGAATGTACAGAGTTCATGCAGACATTGAGTTGACACAAATTTAACCCTAGGATACTGGATTCATCAACAACAGCAACAATTTATTGGTTGAGGTCTTGTGCTCAATCCTCAGCTTCTCCATTAGTATTTTCAGTGAAGAGACTTAACATTTGTTGTTTTCTGGTGTTAGTGATAGAGAGCTCCTAATCCTATTGTTTACTAGATCACAAAGAAAAAGTGTTCATCATGACCTTGTGTCTTATTTGAGACAGCATAACATAGTGGTTAAGGCTCTGGACTTCAAACCCTAAGGTTGTACCCTCAAATCCTGCTACTGACGCTGAGTGATGCTAAGCAAGTCACTTCACCTGCCTGTGCTCCAACTGGAAAAAAACAAAAGAAATGTTTAACAGTTGTATCCCAAATGTTGTAAGGTGCACTGGATAAAGGTGTAAATGTAAAAATGTGAGTCTTTTTTATTTGGTGTCTAGCTTCATTTCAGTGGCAATTAAATGCATAATTGTGTAATTCAGTATTATTCAGATTTTGGACATATCCCACTTTTGTGACATCTTTCACTATAAACTGCATAACTATACTTTTTTCATTTAAAAGCCCTGGTCTTATTTGTATTTATTTATTATTGCCTAGCAGCATATGGATTTTATTCCCTCAAAGCACAAAAGATGTCTGGCACTTGCTGTTGGTTCACAGCACTCCCTTAACCATCAAATAGGCAGATTCTTCTCACATCTTTTTGTACAAAATGAAGCATGTCAATAATTAAAAGCATTTCTTTTATTTACCTCTCTTGATTCAAGCTAATTAACTAAATGTAGTAAGTAAATTTAGCATTCTAAGATGTAGGGCAGAAAACTGAATTGTGCTTCACAAGTTATAGCTAACAATTTCATCTTAATTGGCAGAGACAAACTGAAGCATCCTGCTACATATGTTGTTTAATCTGTCTACGACAGAAGGTTCTGTTAGCAATTTCTCTAATTACCACGGCCCTAATCAAACATAAGAAAACAGAAAAGAACTGGCTACTTCCTATGGATTAGTCTGCAGGGTCTTGTCTTATTTCTGTGGTTTAGCCTGTGATTTCCAGTAACACATCTCAACTTGAACTCCAAATAAAAAACCTTACTGGAGCAACAGATGGCAAGATTTATTTTCTTCTCTCTGTACCTAATAATACATGGTGTTCAATCACAACAGCAGACTGGCTTTACTTATCGCCATTGTTCTTTTCTTTTGTTTAATCACAATAAAAGAGGAGGGTGTCTTACTGTGCTTGGGTTTAATCTCTTCTGGAGTGCCATTTACTTAAAATGAATTAGGAGGAAATGGCATTGTTTTGCAGCCATTTCATTTATAATAACTGTACAAATATTACATACTGTAATGCTAAAATTCCTTCTATTTCTTGACAGTGCCTTATTGTAGATTTAGGTTCAGTCGACAATAACACAGATACATTTGAAAATTCATGATGTTTTATTCATTTTGGCCTTCCTTCCTCACTAAAATGCCATTTTTGACTACCGAAAATAAATTGTTTTCAAAAATGCTTTCTAAAATGTATCTCGAGTGGCATAACATTGCAGAGGAAGAACACTAAGCGAAAATGCTGATGTTTGACTATCATGTGATGATGCGTTGAGATCAGGTTCCTTTTGATAATTGCCTTTGTACACATATTACCTGTGGCATTATCTCTGCATCACCCGATTGATACTGTGCCTTGAAACACTGAAACACTTTTCCATATTTATTTTATGCGGGATGGCAATTCTATTTTTTCCATGGCGCTGGCTACCTTATATTCGTGTCTAACTGTTAATAGCAGTTATAACATCGCCTCGTCCAGACAACAATGTCTGTTTTGCTCTTTGTTTTCCTGGTGCTTTTGACATTTGGATTTACTTTGCATTTGCTCTGTAAACAAACATTGATCTTGGCTGACAAACCCTGCCAGCCCAATAAGAAAGAGTTACCAATTCTGGCATATGGCAACCTTAGAAAGTGATTCAAAAATCCTAGTTTAGATGAGAAACATTCAAAAATGAAATTTATCCATGTGGTTAAAGTAGTTTAATCATTTGCTAAATGCCCACAGTAACTCTTAAAGAGTAAATTTAGAGTTGGTAGCTTAACACACACATCATGGTGTTTTTAAAAACATAAGAAATTTAGAAATATTTTCAACTAGTTGTGTTTTGGTCACAACTAAAATACCAAAACTTCTTTTTTGTCCTTCCAGACATACAGCCTGTGATTAATATGCATTAAGCAGCCCCAAGGTAGTCTTAGCTGATATTGTTTTTGACTTGGTATTCTCTGAGTAAAAGAAGCATATCTGCTTTATTAATTGTCTGAGTGTAATGTTATTTATTATCTGCATAAAAGAGGCTATAAGAAACTTATTTTTTTCTGGTTAGTGAAAGTTTTTCTAAATACATGTACAAGTACATATAAGTAATAAAATATGAAGGTGAATCACACCAAATAAATGTTTAAAAGTCCATCCTAATTTTACTTGAGAACTGCTGCTTTAGGCCAAAAATTAAAATGACTCAAACATCACTATCGCTTTACAAAGAATTATTTAAGGTAGCATTTCAAGTCTTCCATTTTAACTTCACCTAAATCTTTACATTTAAATGTACACTTTATAAATACTATTCTTTATAAATTAAATTAAACAACAACACTTCAAATGATGAAACACTAACAAGAGGAAAAAATAAATTTTGGCAGATATGGCATGCTGTGTATTTATGCTGGAATGCATGAGCAAGGAAGCACTGAATCCAAATAAGCAATAAACAATTGGCTAAACATCCAAGTGGCACCATATTTGGAAAAAAGTCAAAAGAATATTTGATGTAGAACATAAAGGAGTGAATGGAAATATTCTTAAACCTTCAGATTGCACTTCTTTAGCATCTCATTTTTCAAAGTGGCTAATTTGTTTAGTGAATATTTTCAGCTTGTGGTTGATTTTCCAAAGCAATTTATTCTTCTTTATGATACCAAGCCATTTAGAATAGAGTAATGTGAGGAACATTTTAATAGATCTTGCGGTCAGCCAAAGTAACATTAACAACTCAGTGTAAGGAAAACCACCTTGCGGTAAAACTTGCTTCCTCATCACATAATCTTGTGTCTTATTTTTCCAAAGTTCGGTAAGGAGAAATATTTAATGTGATAATTTTAAAAAATATATTGTAATAGTACAATTAAATTATAAAATATTTTATATACAGTATAACAAGGGCTGATTCTGTTAGAATAGAGCACATTACTCTATGATCATATAATGGAGAAATCCGGTTCACAAAATATATACAGTATAATTAGAAGTTAACAAAGTGTGTTTTGTTATCCCTTCATTACTGGCTATCTCTGGCCTTTTTTATCTTCCATTGAGCTAAGTTATTCCCATATTTAGATAGGCTCATTTCTTTGCTTTTGCCTTCTCATGTCTACCTGGAATATTAGGGCAAGGTCACCATTCCTCATAAAAGGAGATTAAAGGAGGTTGTTGTTAAGAAAGGTATCCTACCTTAAAAATTGTTGCCCTTATACTCCCTTGATGATGAAATACAAAGTTAAGAGCAAAATACCCTGTTGGTGACCCCAGCTGCGTACACCAAAAAGAAGGTCGGAGAACCCACCCCAAACACAAGATCTGTGATGAAGTGTAGAGAGGACAGTTTATTGGCATGAGTGAGTAAGAGGTGAGAAGAAGAGAGAATAAGGAATATTGGGAGTATGATGGTATATTTAGCCAAACTTATGAAGATTAGAAATTTGCTATGTGCAGGTGATGAGGTGGAGAGATCACTTAGGGGGAATAATGAGAAATAAAAGTTTTTCTGGAAGGGAAGAAGTAATGGTTGATATACATGGGAAGATAAAAAGTGTGAGTGAGCATTTTATAGTTCTTATAATGACTGATGGTAAACAACTAAAGAGTATAGTTTTAGCTTATGCCCTACTGGTTGTTAGAAGCAATGAAGAGAAAGATAAGTTTTGGGAAAAGCTGATGTAGGTGATGTCTAGGGTGTCACAGGGGACAGTAACAATAAATTAAATATTGGAACCCATGCTGATAGTTGTAAGAGTATCTGTATGGGCTTTAGCTCCATTAACAATAATGCTGAGGTGATATTGATGATCCCCAAGGAAAATTCTTTATTGCAAAAATCCCTTGCTTATACAATAGGAGATCTTTTAGACGCATGAAGAAAAATATGAGAAGGAGGGAATGAGAAGTACATTTTCTAAAACACTGGTACCAAGTGAGAATGAAGTTTCAGAAACATGAGGTATGAATGGCAAGTGGGAAACTATAAAGAATGTCTGGTTGAAAATAACAGAAGAGGTCTGCTGTTAGATAAATAGAATACTGAGCCACAAAGAAACATGTTGGTGGAAGGCTGAAATTGAAATAGCAGAACTGAATAAAAGACAATATGTTATAAGGAGTGGCAGAAAAAGGGTAGAAGATGACAGGATGATCTGTAAAGATGCAAGGCAAATTGCTGGGAAACAGTTGCAATGGGATAAGGAAGACAAAAGCAAAGTGATCCGAATCTAAGCAGATGGCAAAGAAAAATACAGCATGAAGTTAGCATGAATTTCTTGAAAAATTTTAAAGGGAACCTCATGATTGATAGCATTGGGATTAAGGATACCTGAAAGCCGTCCATGGAAGAGTTAATGAATGAGAAGATTGGAAGTTTGACAGACCTTTTCATCGTGATTTTGTGTGAAGGGAGAATTCCTGAAGACAAAGATGAAGTGTGCTCATTCTGGCATACAAAGGAAAAGGTGATCCATTAGAGTGCCAGTTATACTGAGTACATCAAGCAGGTGCTGAAGGTGAAAAGATATAAAAGAAAATAATGTTGAGATCAAGCAAAGCTTAGTAAAATGCAGTTTGGTTTTATGCCTGGGCAATGAACAACAAATCTAATCTGTTGTCAGTCAAATGCAGAAAAAGCATCAAGCTAAAGTAAAGTTTCTGCATTGCACATTTTTAGAACCGGAGAATAAATCTGACAGGGCGCCGTGAGAGGTGGTAAGGTGAGCACTGAGAAAGCTGGATATGAACAAATAGTGACTTTAGTGACGTCAATGTACAAAGAAGCAAAAACAGTGGGCATGAGAAAAGATGAGGATAGCAAACATTTTGATCTTGAAATTTACTGCAGGCAATACAGTTGCTAGAAAATTACTCTGGTCTTATCCTTAGGTGACTGTTGGATTTCAGTCAGGGTCTAATACCTGGCTTAAGTATGTTTTTTTTTTTTTTTGTTTATTTCTGTCATTTTTGAATTATTAGTTTGCCTATTTTTTGTCATTTTGAAATGTTTGTATTTATATTGCTTTCTTTACATCTTTTTAAAATGTAGGTATTTTGTAGCCCTGTGGTGGGCTGGCGCCCTGCCCGAGGTTTGTTTCCAGCCTTGTGCCCTATGTTGGCTGGGATTGGCTCCAGCAAACCCCCGTAACCCTGTAGTTAGGAGATAGCGGGTTGGATAATGGATGGATGGATGGATGTATTTTGTATACATGTTTCTCATAGTTGAAGGTCCACCCTCAGCCTTCTTATTCCAACTGACAGCTAAGCTCCTTTAGAGGTTCATTAAGTGTTATGAAATTAGAATCAAGGATTGTTTGAATTTCTGGTTTCAGGTTATTTTAGCACTATTTATTGATTTTCCTGTTGGATTATGTACTGGACTTGTTTGCTTTGGGTTGTCTATATAGGCAAAACCTTTTTTGATTATTTTTCTGTCTCCTTTTTCCCTCCTCTTTTTCATTTTCTTTATTCAATAAATTACTGAGATATAAAAGAACATTATTTTTAATGGTTTGTCTGAAAGGCCAGAGGTGTACGGTTATCCTCTCCCCTAAAGGACATTTTAGTAAAATTTGCTATTAATGTATTTTGAAAACCTGAACCCCATTTTGGGCCCATACAGGTTGGAAAAACGGCAATTCAATTTGGGGCTAGGCTGCCTGGAGTGGCTTGAGGCCTGCTTCTGAAACTTAGAACTAGTGGAAGTCAGGGCTGTCTTTTGCTATTTTGAGGCCTGTTAACCAATTTTGCTATTTTGGTTTTGCTTAACACAATAGTGACAAAAGTAAACACAATAAACAATAGAGGGCATTAGTGGCATTTTTGGCGTGAAAATGCTGGTGGGGCCATACTAGGGTTTTCCTATATGTGTGCATACTTCTCTAACTTTAACATTAATTTACCTAACTAATAATGTGTGTCCTTTCTTTTCTAATGTAAAATGCAAGGTCACATACTTTTCATGTCACAAAAAGTAAATATTTTCCATTGGCATTAAATCATTGTGATATTCTCTGACATCATCATTATCTGACCAAAAACAGCTATACAATTTTAAATTCTTACTAAACTGACAGTCTTACAACCACCCACTGCTCAGGAAAATATATTTTGAACTGTCTAAATTGAAATGGCAACACTTCACATTTAGAATCTAATGCAAACTACAATCACTGCAAGACTGCATGTTCATAACTACTATGCAACTTGTTCTTTGCTCATCAGCATGAGGCCAGCAAATAATTGAAAAAAGTATTTTCTGTTTACAGGACACACCTGTCATTTCCACACCAGGATTTTTTGCTCTTTGCAAACAGGAGTGTTATGCTGTTGGCTTTTTTTCCATTAAGTGGAAGGAGTACATATAGGCTTCCTTGGTGGGTTTTCAAACACACTGGTTCTCCTCAGCAGTGGGTGAAAATCAAGATGCAGCATAATGTCTTGTTAATGATACATTCCTGAGATTGATCTCTGCTTTTTTTTTACAAATTACTGTGGCTATGTTTAAGGGAGCAGATAGTACTGGACTTCTCGTACCTCCTTGCTTGCAAGACCTGCTTGGCAATGACTGGGAAAAGCTTGAACTTGAAGTGAAAACATGCAATTAAAAAAATATCATATGATGATATCAGTTGGTCCTTGTTATAATACAGATGATGACTTTCAAGCTCATCGCTAAACTGGAAATTTCAGGGTGTACTGTACATACACACACCCCCAAGAGTATAAAGAAAATTGCAGAGCCAACTGGTACAATTATTATAAAAGACAATATAACATACTACAAGAAACAAAAATTTTCTAGATATTTGTAAGTATTTATATTGAGCACTAGCTGTCTCACGTGGCTCTGCCTGTGTAGTAGTGAAACAGGACAGTGAGGAGGACCCTGCCTGGCTCCCCACTCCTGACGCCATGGTTCCCCCTCCCCTTGGCCTGCACCCTCTGTCTCGGATTAGTGCGAATATATCGCTCCTGCAAGCGAACTATGTTTCTTAGCATGATGAGAGAAGTCGCAAAATCAACCAGAATGTTCAAGCAAATTATAGAAAAAAAAACAGATCTAAATCTTTTAAGTAGTTCTCTCATTCACTAGCTAAGTTGGAGGTAAGGTATGCCCCGAGGCTGGTGCGTGAGTGAGAAGGTCCCCGCCCCCCTCACCCCGGCCCAGTGCACCTCTCTCAGATTGATGCAAATAAATCGGTACCGCAAGCGAACTATGATACATAGTGCAATGTGAGAAGTCGCAAAATTAACTGGAATGTTCAAGCAAATTATAGAAAAAAAACAGATCTAAATCTGTTAAGTAGTTCTCTTGTGAAAAGCAGACAGCATTACAGATAGACAGATGTTGGATTTTATATATACAGTATAGAGATATGATAGGAAATTAAACATGCTTCAGGGAACAAGACTGAGGATTGCTATAAAGATTTTTAAGAATAATTTAAATCACTAAGGAAAGCTTTTTACTTATTTTTGCAAAATTTGCTTAATGCAGAAATACCACTGTATAACAGTGTGAGATTATTACATACATTACAGTAGTGAATATTAATATATTGGACAAAACATAATACAGTGATCCCTTGTTATATGACACTTCGACTTCGTGGCTTCACTCCATCACAGATTTTGTATATAAGCATATCTAAATATATATCACAGATTTTTTGCTGATTCGCGGATTTCTGGGGACAATAGGTCTTTTAATTTATGTTACATGCTTCCTCAGTTGGTTTTCCCAGTTGATTTCATACAAGGGATGCTATTGGTGGATGGCTGAGAAGCTACCCAAACACTATTAAATAAAACTCCTCAATGATATACGATTTGTTTCCTGCATGGTGCCGTGATACTTAAAAAGCCCGGACAGCACCTATTGATTTTTGATTGTTTTTTTCTCTCTCTCTCTCACTGACATTCTCTTCTCCTGAGGAAGGGGGTGTGAGCAGAGGGGCTGTTCGCACATTGGTCTAGAGGATACAGACGCTCCTCTAAAAAATGCTGAATGATTACCTTCAAATTGCTCCCTTTTTGCGGCTGCTTTGTCGCGCGGTGCTTTGCATACTTCAAAGGCCAAACAACACCTATTGATTTTTGATTGTTTGCTTTTCTCTCTCTGTCTCTCTCTCTCTCTGACATTCTCTGCTCCTGACGTGCACTCCTTTGAAGAGGAAGATATGTTTGCATTCTTTTAATTGTGAGACAGAACTGTCATCTCTGTCTTGTCATGGAGCTTTAAACTTTTGAAAAAGAGACAAATGTTTGTTTCCAGGTTTTAAAGTTCCTGTCTCAACAATCTCCTTTGTTTCTGTGCAAATCTGTGATCCAAGCATGACAATATAAAAATAACAATATAAACGTATGGTTTTACTTTATGGATTTTCACCTTTCACGGGGGGTTCTGGAACACAACCCCCGCGATCGAGGAGGGATCACTGTCTATAAAGAAATAAGAAAGTGCAGAATTGCAGTCATTCCCATTAATGTATACCTGTAAGGTAAGCATAATTTAGGATTGAAGCATTTGAAGATTTGGACTGTGTTTAATAGGATATTAGGTTATATATCACAATATTACAAAAGACAGCAGCGTTAGAAAAAGTGAAGAGGAGAGCAACTAGGCTGATCCTAGGACCTGCAGGGTATGAGTTATGAGGAGTATTTAACCGTTTCAGTTTAAGCAAACTGGGATTAAGTGGTGACATGATGAAAGTTTTCAAATATTGAAGGGCATTAGTCCACTGGATTCTAGCTGTTATTTTAAAATAAACTCTTTAGCAAGAACCAAGGGACACAGTTGAAGGGTGTTAAGAGCATGCTTTGCAAAAATGCCAGAAAGTTTTTCTTCATCCAATGAATGATAGACACATTGAATAAATGAATACTGTGGTAGAGAGTAGAATTTTAGATGCCTTCAGATTATTTTGGGCAATCTAGGTAAATAGAATTGACAAGCTTTTTTGTGCTAAATGGCTGTTTTTGTCACTATTGTTCTAATGTTCTAAGCTGAGTGAAAAGAATCTCTTTATGTGTCTAGTAGATTTTGCTTTTAGTGACCTGTAATATTTCTGTAATCGTAGTAATTAAAAGAGTTGGTTGCCCAGCTGAGAGGTCTTTAATTATGTTTCCTGCATGTTCCTTGATGTGTGGCATATACAGGTTCTTTACAGTCTAGTTTCAGGCCCACAATCCTTTCTATTGTTCATATCACATGCTACAATTTATATTTGGAGTGAGCAGATGTATTTCAATTCCAGACAGTTATTGAGAAATTTAAAGTGCTTTCAAAAACTGTCTAGCTCTTTAAATCTGAACCAGCCCTGATTTAAACAGGTAAAATGTTTAAAGTTTATGAGTTTGAGGAGTATTTAACCATTAACCATCCGAGGAAACAAATGTGCTGTTTAACTGTTTTAATAAGAGATGTTCAATATTCATACAATTTCACACTGTAAGTGACAGTAGAGCCAAGAAGTTTTAATGATTTCACCCTGCCTCACCATTTAAAATGAGGAATGCAGGAGATGAGGAGTGTCTCCTAAAATCCACAGCCATTTCAATTATTTTAGAGTATTGAAGAGCCTGTCGCTTTCATCATATTGATGGTGGTGATGACATCAGAAATGTGTGAAGCATTTCTTTGATCTTGTTTACATGACAGAAAGCAGAGGATTTGAAGGAGGAGATACTGAAATGGGAAGCTACTTTTAAACCAAAACACCTGAAAGTAAATGCGCAAAAACACCATGATAATAGTAGAAGGTGTGGGAAAGGTGGGAATGCATCTGTTGAGATGGTGAGAGAAAGGGCAGTTTGCAGGTGGCAAGCGTAACCTTCATTAGCAACTAGCAAAATACCCGCGCTTCACAGCGGCGAAGTACTGCCTTAAAATTTTTATTAAGAAGAAAATTAAACATTTTAAAACTGAGGGAAAATATACCAATAATTATTTGTTAAGGATCTCTTTGTATACCACATTGTCAGTTTGGCCCTCCGGTTGTAATATGACCAAACTGTGCGCTGAGCTTACTTCTTGAGCATGCAACTTACAGTTGGCCATGTGAAAAGTAATCTTGTCTGAAATCTCACAGCTTGGATTGCTGCTGTCATAATCGGTTTGAGTTTCATGGTTTGTTTCAATTACGACAGTATTTGCAGGACTTGTGTTGAAGTGACATTCGGCATCTGTCAAGCGTTGTAAGCATACAACCGGTTTCATCGATAACTTCACATCCAGCTTTTGAGAGTTTAAACATTCATAAATGTCAAAGTGTCCAGTACTGAAATTGTCACCAGTGAATTTAAGATGTTTAAGAGACATTGGCAGTTGTCGAAAGGTGTAAAAAATTTGGCCATTTCAGTATACTTGAAAGCGACAACCAACAATTCAGCGGCAGCCATCAACTCACATGCAGAACCATAGGTGAAGAGTTTAAGCATTTCACTCTTATAGTGCTCCTGTGTAGTATAATTATCTCCTGTACCATCATCAGTTCACACCTTGAACCTGTCCCAGTCATTCAATACATAAGACACAATGTTCCTCCAGATATCAAGAGTGAGCCTGATATGGCCGTGCAATATGTAACAAAAAGAATGGAAAAGGCAGGTGCCATCTCTGGGCATGAAAACCACTCTGTAAGTGACAGTTCTTTGATCGATGGTGATCACCTCGATAGACATGTTAATGGGGGTACGGTTGGAATGATAAAGGAAATGGGTACCTGAACAATGTAAAGTAAGTCTAAAATACCTACACAATAACAATAACTATAATCGTAATAAACGAACAATAAAACAGCAGAGAAACCGTGGATTAAATAAAAAGGCTGTAGTTATCAGCTGGGAGACGTGAATCCGTGGGCGAAGCATGGACGGAATGTAGAGACCGAGCGACGGACGGCCTTATATAGGCAGGCAGCCAACAACGTGGGAGGCGTTGGGATGGGGGACCCACGTCGCCTCACACGGTGACCAAGCTGCAGGATATGGACGTATATATGTACATAAGTAGGATTCAGTTAGCGTTGGGAACCCATACCAAATTTCTTGAAGATGGGCCCATAAGTACAGTGGCATCATACCACCAATAATTAGTACGTACATTGGTTTCGGTTAGCGCAGGAAGCCGCCTATCAAATTTTGTGAAGATAGGGCCATAAATAAGAAAGTTCAGCAAGTCGGACGTTGTCGACCGTTATGACCGTTAAGCGTAAAATTTTGAAATGAAACCTGCTTAACTTCTGTAAGTAAGCTGTAAGGAATGAGCCTGCCAAATTTCAGCCTTCTACCTACACGAGAAGTTGGAGCATTAGTGACGCTGGAAAGTTCAATATGGCGACTGACAGTGGCATCATACCACTAAAATAAGTACATATATTGGTTTTGGTTAATGCAGGGAAGCCGCCTACCAAATTTCATGAAGAGGGGGCCATAAATAAGAAAGTTCAACATGGCGGACGTTGTTGACCGTTATGACCGTTACACGTAGAATTTCGAAATGAAACCAGCTTAACTGTTGTAAGTAAGCTGTAAGGAATGAGCCTGCCAAATTTCAGCCTTCTACCTATACGGGAAGTTGGAGAATTAGTTATGTTGGAAAGTTCAATATGGTGGCCGACAGTGGCGTCATACCACCGAAATAAGTACGTACATCGGTTTCAAGTTAGCCAGGGAAGCCGCCTATCAAATTTTGTGAAGATAGGGCCATAAATAAGAAAGTTCAACATGGCAGACGTTGTCGACCATTATGACCATTACATGTAGAATTTCGAAATGAAACCTGCTTAACTTTTGTAAGTAAACTGTAAGGAATAAGCCTGCCAAATTTCAGCCTTCTATCTACACAGGAAGTTGGAGAATTAGTGATGAGTCAGTGAGTCAGTCAGTCAGTGAGGGCTTTGCCTTTTATTAGTATAGATATTTGTGCGCGGAATAATGAAATAGTAAGTGTAATTTTAGGTCAGCAATGAGTTTTTCTTCCTAGGTGACATGTCGAGTACAGAGATGTGGTACAAGCACAGCAATGATAACAAGAGTGAAAAGTGTGTGGAAGAAATTATGAAAGTTGAGCACTTTTCACACTTCTCTCTGTCATTAAATAGTGATGTTAATTAAATCTGTGTGAGGAGGTATATGCTCTATGAAAGTGAGATATAGTTGATGAAGATGGATCATAATGTCCTGGAAAGAACAGAGATCAACATGAGCATGTGTGGTGTGTTACAGAGTGAGAAGATGAATGCTGTCTTTGTGTCCATCAATATGGTTGTGGAGGTCTTGTGAGAGCTCTTTGGTTTTACCCATCATGAGCTACTTCTTGTGTGACACCTTGGTAATGAGAAACCTATTTATAGGCCATCAATTAGGACTAAACCAGCAGATGTTAATTTGAACTGATAGGGGGCAGGTTTGCTTTGTAAACACTGGCAGATTTCAGCTGGTTTCTTAGCTTTCAATGCATTTTTGCACCTCCTTTCCTTCATGTGTTCAATACTTTTTCCCCATGTCATTCCACTTAATTACATATAATTTATGCAGTTATTTGTTTTGATTTCTTTGTATATGTGGATTACTTGGGTTGTTACGAATCTGGTGAAAAATACATGTCAATAATTCCATTAGAAATATATTTACTGTAGAAAAACATTGATGCATTCAATACTTATTTTCCCCACTGTAAATACAGTCATATGGAAAAGTTTGGGAACCCCTCTCAGCCTACATAATAATTTACTCTACTTTCAACAAAAAAGATAACAGTGGTATGTCTTTCATTTCCAAGGAACATCTGAGTACTGGGTTGTTTTTAGATCTTTAGTGAAGCAGTATTTAGTTGTATGAAATTAAATCAAATGTGAAAAACTGGCTGTGCAAAAATTTGTGTCCCCTTGTAAAAATTTGTGTCCCCTTGTAATTTTGCTGATTTTAATGCATGTAACTGCTCAATACTGATTACTTTCAACACCAAATTGGTTGGATTAGCTCGTTAAACCTTGAACTTCATAGACAGGTGTGTCCAATCATGCGAAAATGTATTTAAGGTGGTCAGTTGCAAGTTTTGCTTCCCTTTGACTCTCTTCTGAAGAGTGAATCTGAAAATAAAGATTGTTCAGTATCATGGTTTAGGCGAAGGCTACAAAAAGCTATCTCAGAGGTTTAAACTGTCAGTTTCAATTGTAAGGAATGTAATCTGGAAATGGAAGGCCACAGGCACAGTTGCTGTTAAACCTAGGTCTGGCAGGCCAAGGAAAATACAGGGGCGGCATATGCACAGGATTGTGAGAATGGTTACAGACAACCCACAGATCATCTCCAAAGACCTGCAAGACCATCTTGCTGCAGATGGTGATATATGTACATTGTTCTACAATTCAGCAATTTGCACAAAAAATATCTGTATGGTAGGGTGATGAGAAAGAATCCCTTTCTGCACTCATGCCACAAACAGAGTCACTTGTTGTATGCAAAAGCTCATTTAGACAAGCCAGATTCATTTTGGAACAAAGTGCTTTGTACTGATGAGACAAAAATTGAGTTATTTGGTCATAACAAAAGCGCTTTGCACGGTGGAAGAAGAACACCGCAATCCGGATTTTGGTCTCGTCCGATGCGAGAGATTGACTTCTGAAGTGGAGCTCCGCTAGCAGTGGTGCTATTTTTCATATTATTTGCTTATTATTCTGAGATATCCTGTATTTATTCAACCCGAGAGGGACCGCTACAGTATATGTAAACACATATAAACATGGCCAACAAGAAGGGGTCGAAAGAATCAAGACTAAAGCTACATCCAAGCTGCATCAGCAAGCCCTAGTTCGAGATACAGCCTCTCAGAGACAGACCTGGATCAGATGGGCGAAAGTACAGACTCCTCGGGACCACAGTCCGCTACATCGTCGCCGGCTGAGAGCGAAAAGGGCGAAGGTGCGATCGTGAGTGCAGATGTGGATAGCTCGCCGATTGGAGAGGATTACCTGAAACTGGAAAAGGCCGGGAGGTCCGCGGCTTCAGTTACGCAATCACGCGGGACTGGAGCAGCGGGACACCGCTTCAGCAGAGTCTGCTGCTTCATCTACGGCACAAGAAGGCACATTTGAGCTATCTGAACTGAAAGTGTTGCTCACTGAGCTCACGCAAGATATAAAGAAAAGCGAGAAGGCTAATGAGAAAGCAACGGCAAAGGCACTTGAGAGACTGAAACAGGAATTAAAACAGGAAATCCAACAGGCAAATGAAAGGCTGCGACAGGAATTCCAACAGGCAAATGAAAGGCTGCGTCAAGAGGTACAACTTGAACTTCGACAGGTGCTGGGCAAAATTGAAGAGCGCATTGAGAAAAACTCGGCTAAACTGAGCACGCTTGCTGATCAATTGGAGCATCTTAGTGAGACATTCACGAATCGGATCGAAATAGCCGAACATCTAGCTGCCAGTGCCGAGGAAAGAGCAGTAAATGCCAGTTCGGAATGTAAAAACTCGGAGAAAAACTTGGAGACAGACTGGCTGCTTTAGAAGATGGGAAAGAAGGTATAATGTCAGAATTGAAGGCCTGCGGAGAATCGAGAAAGTTTAAACCCGTGAAATTCGCAACTGAACTTTTTTCTAAAATAATCGGGGGCGACTTTAAAGCAGAATCTGAGATAGCAGCGGCTTACCGCGTACGCGGATCAAACACCGTCAGACCCGACCAAGATCTTTTATAGTTCGTTTTGAACGATTATCATTTAAGTTAGAGGTGATGGAACTCCTCAGGAAAAAAAAGGAAGATATTATATATGAAGATTGCCACATTCGCGTCTTCCCTGACTTCTCTCCAGCAACAGCTATTAAACGCGCGCCTTCTATAATATTAAACAGCGCTACGGCAAGCCAATGTCAAATACGGCCTCCTGTATCCGCAAAACTGAAAGTGGAATGGCAGGGTCATTTCTATGTTTTCGCTAGCAAGGAGGAGGCAGAAAATGAGTTAAGAAAGCTGATCCCGGGACTATTCTGATACATAATTGTGAGTCATGGCGGTAAATGATAAAGCTAGGATTAATAATCTACTGTCTGATCTATTTGTTTTAAAATACGGGTTTTTATCAGCATATATTCTCATATTCTTATATTATTATTACTTACTTATTACTTATCATTACTTAGTATTACTAGGCGCTAAATGTTTATGTTTTATTGTGCTTAATTACGTTTTCCTCCTCTTTTTCTTTTCTAATTATTTCATGTGTACCCTAAATGAGACTGTTCAATATCATACCCTTGGTTTGCTGTTATTGCTATTACTGCATTAAGACTTGTTATGCTTGTTTTGGACACATCTTTAACACCATCACCTGGGTTTATTATCTGGGGATATCATCTTAATGCACTAAAATTGATGAAGATTATATGTATATATGTATGTGTATATGTATGTATATATGTATGTATGTATATATATATATATGTATATGTATGTATATATATATATATGTATATGTATATATATATATATATATATATATTAAGTGCAAAATTCTTTTCTTTTTTTTTTCTTTTTCCTCTTTTAAAGACTATATTGGTAACAGATATCTCTATCTTTTAACCTTAAAGCCACTGCATGGGGCTTGATGTGCTTTGGACGTGCTCTGTCTCTGGGTATGTCAGAGGACTGGGACTGCATGAAGTGGGTTTTAGCCTCACCTGGGGAGGCAAAAAGGGAGGGTGGGGGTTAAGGGGAAGAGAAAGAGAGCAGGCTTGATCTATATCTAATCTATCATCTCAATCTTTATAATTATAACTATCAACGTAATAATAAGCTGCATGGCAACAACTCTTGGGGAATAGGAAATTAAGACCTAAACTATTTCACTTCCAGTTAAGACTATAATATGACACCAAAAACTCAGAATCAGTGTCTCCATGATGGGACAGTTAACTTCGTAAGCTGGAATGTTAAAGGCCTGAATCACGAATTAAAGAGAAAGAAAGTACTTTCTCACCTAACAGGTCTAAATGCTAAAATAGTATTTTTACAGGAAACCCACTTACTAAGTAAGGATCAGTTCCGCTGCAAAAGACTGGACTGGCCAAATGTTCCATTCTAGTTTTACAAAGAAAACTAGAGGGGTGGGAATTCTCATACATAGAACAGTACCATTTGTAGCATCAGATGTAGTATTGGATCCTGAAGGGAGATATGTGATGGTCATGGGAGACTTATCTAACTGTAAAATGATTTTGATAAATGTTTATGCACCTAATGTTGATGATAAGGAATTTATACAAAATTTATTTGCATCCATTCCCAATCTGAACACTCATAAACTTATAATGGCTGGGGACTTTAATTGTGTTCTAAATCCACTTTTAGATAAGACTTCCTCCACAGGGGAACGCAACTAACACCGCAAAGATAATTACAAAGTTTATAACTGATCACAACTTATCAGATCCCTGGAGGTTTTAAACCCAAATTCAAGAACATATTCTTTCTACTCACCAGTACATCATTGCTACTCAAGGATTGATTACTTCTTTATAGATAATAACTTCTTGCCTAAGATTAAATCTTGTAAATACGATGCTATTGTTATTTCAGACCATGCTCCGATGATCTTGGAGCTGAAATTACTAAGCCCCATACACTCACCCCGCAGATGGCGCCTCAATCCGCTTCTATTAGCTGACGAGAATTGTACTGAATTTATATCCAAACAAATCGAATTCTTTCTAGAGACAAATACATCCCCTGAGATCTCTGCAGGAATACTCTGGGAAACTCTTAAGGCCTTCTTAAGAGGACAGATTATCTCATATCTTTCCCACAGAAATAAATCCGAGCGAAGAAAGTAGCAGAGATAAAAGCGAAATTACTAAAATAGATGAAGAACATGCCAGACTACCAAGCGAGACTCTACATAAGAGGAGGCAGGCTCTACATTCAGAATTAAACCTCTTGACAACTAAAGAAACCGAACAACTAATTTACAAATCCAGACATCATTATTATGAACATGGAGAGAAAGCTAATAAGCTTTTAGCAACAAATTCACAAGCAAGATATGCAACGCAATCTCGTAATTACTAACACGAATGGAGATAAAATCATCGAACACAAAAATATAATGTACACTTTTAGAGACTACTATAAATCCCTATATACTACTGAGTTTAAAGAAGACAATATACAATCTAATGCATTTCTGGATAAATTACAGATACCACAAATTGACGCTATTAGTGTGGAGGAGCTCGATAAACCTCTGTCATTATCAGAATTACTGGATGCTATAAAGTCACTCCAAGGTGGAAAAGCAGCAGGCCCTGACGGCTACCCTGCAGAGTTTTACAAGAAATTCTCCGCTCAGCTAGCTCCCTCCTATTAGCAACATTTACAGAAGCCAGAGATAACCAATCTCTTCCACAAACCTTTCGCCAAGCACTAATCACTGTCTTTCCAAAACAAAATAAGGACTTATTACAATGTGCATCATACAGACCAATTTCACTTCTGAATAACGACGTTAAAATACTCTCTAAAATCATAGCTAGAAGGATGGAGAAAGTGCTCCCTCAGTAATATCACAAGACCAAACTGGATTTATTAGGGGCCGACACTTATCTTCAAATCTTCGACGCCTGTTTAATGTAATATACTCACCAACTAAATCAAACACCCCAGAAATATTATTATCATTGGATGCAGAAAAGCATTCGACATGATTGAATGGAAATACCTTTTACTATTTTGGAGAAGTTTGGGTTTGGCCCAACATTTGTGCATGGATTAAATTACTGTATACTAACCCAGAAGCTTCAGTTTGCATCAATAACATTTGCTCAGACTACTTTAAACTAGAACGTGGCACAAGACAAGGATGCCCTTTGTCACCACTGCTGTTTGCAATTGCCATTGAACCACTGGCAATACATTGTCGAAATACTGATCAGATAAAGGGGATTAGCAGAGAAGGACTGGAACAGAAAATCTCATTATATGCAGATGACATGGTACTGTATATATCGGACCCAGAAAATTCTGTGCCTGCAGTCTTAGCAGCACTCACAGAATTTCAAAAGCTCTCTGGTCTCAGAATTAATCTGAATAAAAGTGTACTCTTTCCGTGAATTCGCAAGCATATAATATTAGATTAGACACCCTTCCTTTTATCATTGCAGAACAGTTTAAATACCTCGGGTAAACATCACAAGTAAACATAAAGCTCTTTATCAACAAAATTTCGTCGTCTGCATGGAAAAAATTAAACAAGACTTGCATAGATGGTCAACCCTTCATCTCACACTAGCTGGAAGAATTAACACTGTTAAGATGAATATTCTTCCTAAGCTCCTTTTTATTTCAAAACATACCAATATACATTAATAAATCGTTCTTTAAGCAATTAGATTCAACAATAACCTCATTTATTTGGAATTCTAAACATCCACGCATCAAAAGAGCGACCCTACAAAGACAAAAGGCAGAAGGCGGCATGGCTCTACCTAACTTCCAGTTTTATTACTGGGCAAATATACAGTCGATAAGAACCTGGACACAAATAGAAGAACATACACAGGCATGGACCGCAATAGAAGTAAAATCCTGCAGTACTTCTTTGTATTCCTTGCTTTGTGCTCCAATAAACACACGTTATCGGCAATACACTAATAACCCAATTGTGCTCCACTCACTTAGAATCTGGAACCAATGTAGAAAGCATTTTAAGACGGAGAAGCTTCTTTCTGTGGCACCCTGCAAAAGAACCACCTCTTTCAACCCTCACAAACATATGCAGTTTTAATATCTGGAAAAATTTGGAATTAACTTGCTTAGAGATCTTTATATAGACAACGTCTTTGCATCCTATGAACAATTACATTCCAAATTTAACATTCCAGCTACAAATTTCTTTCACTATCTTCAAATCAGGAACTTTGTTAAACAGAACCTTCCAGATTTTCCTCATCTTGCACCCTCATCCACGCTGGAAAAATTATTGCTCAATTTCAAGGAGTTAGACTCCATCTCTACAATATATAAAATCCTTTTACAATCCCTTCCTTTCAAAGATCCAAGAGGACACTGGGAAAATGACCTCTCAATTAATATATCAGAAAAGGAGTGGAAAGTAGCAATGCAGAGAATTCACTCAAGCTCCATATGTGCAAAGCACACAATTATACAACTAAAAATTATATATCGAGCACATCTGTCTCGACTAAAACTCTCAAAATGTTTCCAGGGCATGATCCAACCTGTGAACGCTGCAAAAGCCCCAGCCTCACTAGGTCACATGTTCTGGGCCTGCTCCAAATTAACATTATTCTGGACAAAAATTTTAATTACCTCTCAGACAGTCTTGGACTCACAATCCCTCCTAACCCATTAACAGCTGTGTTTGGGGTTCTTCCAGAGGGTCTTAAAGTGGAGAAAGACAAACAAATTGTGATTGCATTCACTACACTGTTGGCACGCAGACTTATTCTGATAAACTGGAAGAACCCAAACTCTCCTCTTTAAGTCAGTGGGAAACTGATGTGTTATATTATTTAAAATTGGAAAAATCAAATACTCAGTTAGAGGATCTGTGCAGACTTTTTCAAAACATGGCAGGATCTAATCAGTAATATTTTGAAATGATTTTATAAAGCACAGAGAATTTGTTGATTTAGGTATTTTTAAAAGCCTTAAATTTTACACCGTTTGGCTTGCTCTCTCTCTCAAGGGTGGGGATCGATCTGTTCTTAGCATAATTCTTTTTTTTGTAAAACTTGATTGCTATGTATTGATTCTAATAAAATAATAAAAAAAAAAAAAAAAAAGAACACCGCATTCCAAGAAAAACACATGCTACCTACTGTCAAATTTGGTGGAGGTTCCATCATGCTGTGTGGCTAGTACAGGGACTGGGGCCCTTGTTGAAGTCGAGGGTCAGATAAATTCAACCCAATAACAACAAATTCTTCAGGATAATGTTCAAGCATCAGTCACAAAGTTGAAGTTACACAGTTGTTGGATATTCCACCAAGACAATAACCCAAAACACAAAGTTTGAAATATACAAAGGCATTCATGCAGAGGGAGAAGTACAAAGTTCTGGAATGGCTATCACAGTCCCCTAACTTATTATATCATCATAAATTTTTGGGATGATTTGATACAGGCTGTCCATGTTCAGCAGCCATCATATTGAACTGAATGGAGAGATTTTTTATGGAAGAATGGTCAAAAATACCTCCATCCAGAATCCAGACACTCATCAAAGGCTATAGGAGGCATCTAGAGGCTGTTATATTAGCAAAAGGAGGCTCAACTAAGTATTGATGTAATATCTCTGTTGGGGTGCCCAAATTTATCTACCTGTCTAATTTTGTTATGATGCTTATTGCAAATTTTCTGATAATTCAATAAACTTAATGTCACTGCTGTCACATATTAAAAGGAAGTGGCTACTTTGAAAGCTCAGTCAATGATTAACAAAAATCCAAAGAATTAAGAGGGATTCCCAAACTTTTTCATATGCTGTGCTGAGAAGAAACAGACTAAGGTGGTTTTGGGCAAATGCAACAAAAAGGCTGGATGATTGGATGAGGAGATGCACTAAGATGGAAGTGGAGATGAGGCCAGGAGGGAGGCCAAAGAAAATGAGGATGGTGATGATGTTGGATGATATGAAAAGAATAAGTTACCCCAAGGGTGGAAGGACTGTGGAGGGTGGATCTGGGTAAACCTGGAAAATGTCTGTTACACATGTGATGACGATGATCGTGATAATAAGTAGTAAGTTTGTGAACTGAAGATTTTGGCTGTTTGCTTCCTATTGCTATTGTTAGATTTTGTGGCAAAAAATTCTGAAAATTGCCTTTTATATCGTCTTTTCTTTTTGGCTTTTATATAATGCTCTTGGTGGTCTTTTGCAATTAGAGCACCATGAAGATCTGTCCAGATAAGTAACTGAAAGGAACCTTTTCTACAGATCCACATTGTTTTGAAAAACTCATCAGAAACTTCAAAAGACTTTGTTGGACATTTATCTTATCCAAAGATCTTGACTATACATTCTTCTCCTCTCTTGCTAAATGAATCTTACCCTAGAGAGGTCTATTATTTTTTTACATCTAAGATGTCTCACTTAAAGGTTGTCCAATGCTGTATATGTCCTGGATTCACTATAAGCACAGAGAATTACAGTTTCTGTATTACATCTTGAAGGAGCCTGAGTTGCCTTGAAAGCTTGGATATTGTAATCTTTCTAGTTAGCCAATAAAAGGTGTTGTTTTGCTTCTCACTATAAAAAGCAAATAAATCAAAAAGCAAAATTGTTTTAATTTATTCATGGAAAACTGATGTCTTACTCTAACTTTCTTAAAAACTGACTTTCCAGTCATTCCTTAATCCTCTGTAGTAAATCAAGGTAGCGATGGTACCTTCTGGAGCTTTTTGTATTACCTTTGTATGCCAGAATTTTTCACAAAATTCAAAACCATGCTGCAGGTTTAATTAAGATTAAAGTCTGTGTGACGCTATTGCCTCACCGTAATGCTGATACCTGGTGGATTAAATGGATATGGGGCAGGACTATCAAAGTTTTAGGTGTAAACAAATATATCAGCAAGTTTACCACAGGGGAAGAAAGATTTTTTTTTTCTTTTTCATTTAGGATTTTTGGGCTTACCCTCCGGCTGTTTAGTTTATTTTCTAGATGTTTTACCATATGGTTCTATTGCGAGTGTTGCGCGTAATCGATCGTTTTTTTTTTCCCGTTTAACAAGGGCACAGACGCTAAATGCAGTCACAGGTGCCTGGGAAGATCAAACGACAGCTATAGGGGGAGTCCAAGTTGCGTTAGTAGTATACATATATCGTAATCTCTAAGTTTGTTTATTAGTAACCTCGAGGTTAGATATAAATGTGGTGTTTTGTTGTTTATTGTTTTATTATGTAGATGTTGTTGTCGGCTATTTTTGATTTGTACTAGCAGTGTACGATTTCCCCCGTCAGTACTTAAATGGTTCCTTCCTATGATTAGGTAAGCTGATCCTGGCAATGGAAAAGGCTTTAAATACGGTTGTGGCTGCAAGAAGGATAAAAAAAGAAAAGGGAGAAAAAGTAGGTAGTGCGAGGGACGCCAGCCTAAGGGCTAATTTATTCTTCACGCTCAGAACGCGTACGCGTCAGCATCATGGCTGCCACGCGTTCCCAGCGTTCATTTCACGCGTCCTCTGAGCAGGTCCTCAGAAATTAACGGACGCTGCGCGCGAAGTTGCAGTACCAGCAAAAGTCGGAGCGCAGTGTGCTAAAAGTCGGAACGCGGACGCCAGAGTCTCTGTTTACTATCTACATGTGACAGCAAGCCTCTATGGAGATCCTTCGGGGATCGATGTGCGCGCTTTGCTGTTTGATGAATGGTTCAAAGTGATGAAGCAAAATGCCGACATACAGATGCATTCGTGGTGCTTTTATATTCAAGCGTCGCATATTCCCGATCGTAATGACACGATACATTTTAAAAGTCTTACATACCATCTTTTGTGCCGTCTATTTTTTATTTTTTACTTTACCTGCTGTCAGGTCCAAGAAGCTCGTAGCGATTAAAAACTGGGATGACGTTTATGATGGTCTGCTTTAATAATAAAGTAAACTCGAGGTTAAAGTGGACATTTCGAGATTAAAGCCGAAATTTCTACTTTAATCACAAAATACACGTTTTCACCGTGTCTTTTATTTTTTTCTCAGTGGCTCAAATACAGCGCTATACATTATGTTGCTGATGTGAAGTTGCAAAAAAAAAAAAAATAGACGGCACTGAGACTTTTAAAATGTATCATGTCATTACGATCGGGAATATGCGACGCTTGAATATAAAAGCACCACGAATGCATTTGTATGTTGGCATTTTGCTTCACCACATCGAAGCATCCATCCCGTAGGATCGGCATAGAGGCTTTCTGTCACATGTAGATATTTCCCGAATGTAATTACACGATACATTTTAAAAGTCTCACATACCATCTTTTGTGTCGTCTTTTTTAATTTTTTTATTTTTGCAACTTAACAACAGCAACATAATGTATAGCGTTATATTTGAACCACTGAGAAAAAAATAAAGGACACGGTGAAAACGTGTATTTTGTGATTAAAGTGGAAATTTCGGCTTTAATCTCGAATTGTCCACTTTAACCTCGTAGTTTACTTTATCATTAAAGGCTTCACATCTTGATCCTTTTCGTCTACAGACTAGAAGCTGTTGAGGATCCGTGATGTCACTTCTGATGCAACCTCACTTTATAATCTCCACCTCTTTCAAAATGAAGTCAATCGATTGATGAAGTTGTGTCTTGAAAGTTGTCTTTTGCCTTTTTCTTAAGAACAAATGTTTGTTTTTTGCCTACAATATACGGGAACCTCCGGCACCCAGAATTTTACCTGTGCAGTTCATTACAGTATAGTACAGCACATTGTAGGTTCTGTTGTTGTTTTTGTTAATTTTGAATTATTTTTCATGTAATAAGTTATTTTACTTGATTTAATGTGTGATTCAATAGTGTATTGTCTCTTTAAATGTAGTTATGTTTCATGCTCTTTGTGAATAGAGCCCTAAGCGACAGGGTCACCCTGATATCACCACTCCTGGGCCCTGCCTCTAGCTATTTAACAAAGCTGAGAAAGCCTAATATTGGGAATCATTTGTCTGTCATGTTGTTGGATTTCTCTAAATTTCTGATTATTTCTAACCTTGTAATTCTGCTTTTTGAATTTTGTATTGGGAATTTTATTTTGTTTGCTTAGGATTGTCTTTTAGGCAACTCATTTCTCCCTCTTTTGCATTTCTGAGCTTCTAATTTATTTTATATTTTTATGAATAAATATTTTATTCATAAAGATTCTTTGTTTGCCCTTTCCAAACAAGCGGAGGTTTTATGGTTATCATTCCACTTGTGAGACTTTCACTTTATTTTGGGACTGATAGAGTTGTTTTTGCAATCTCCCCATTTTTTGGCCTACTTCAGCTGAAGCCAGCAGTTAGCATTATGGATCTGGCTAAAGTTAGAGTTGCCTCAGCTGGGCAGACGAAGGAGGCTTCTTGTCTTCTCCCTAGCTTGTTTTTGGAGGCCTCTTATTTTGCTTTGGAGGAAACTCCCATATCATGACACCTGGCGATGCATGCATACATAATGTGAGTATGCCCTCCTAGTCACTGGACGTACCATAGATAGGGAATGCAAGGAACACTGTATAGTCTGCTCCACACTCTCAGGACTCTACTTACTTGGATGTGCCACAAAACACCATTTAGCTCTGTACTAGAATGTGAAATTTCTCTTATGGTCGACAACCGTTTTAATTTTTTTGTTTTTTTCATTAGTATATGCTGTATCTGAAAATATTGCCATGATTTCTAAGAAATACATTTCTTTGCAAATAATTTGTATATAGCAAGGAAGATATTAAGATATCAGTACTTCCTGACTTCAGTAGGTTCACACTACTTGTGTCAACTACGTGGTCAGGTGCATCACCAATTTCTAAAGGCAGTTCTTTAAAATAATTCACATATTTGTTTGGTTTACTTTTAACAAACATTAATACAAAAAAAAATGATTTACTGTCTTAGCCCAACAGAGAAGCATTGGCATTAACCTGCTGAAACAATTGGCTGAAGCATGTCAGATGCATTAACACAGCATAAATGTTTTAAAATGTATCTTAAAATTATTAATATTATTATTATTATTATTATTATTATTATTATTATTATTATTAATAATAATAATAATAATAATAATCAGCAGGAATAGTTCTGTAAAGCATTTACTGTAATGAAAAAGTTAAATGTTTACTTCACTTGGAGTATTTCTTTAGAAAGAAGTTGAGAATATGAATACCCCAATGGAATTATTTTCATTCTTCACCAGGTATGGACACATGAGACAACTTTCTCCTTAAACAGTAGTGCCTTAATTACATTATTTTTTCAGATATTTGAGATTTCATGTGTTTATTATTCCTGGTAAGGCTCTCTAAGATGTTGTGGCTGAAGAAGAGAAAGGCAAGTGCATTTGTGGAAGCAACCTGATCTGTGTGCTCCAGATGAGGTGGTAACTGAGCACCTGAGACCTCATGTATAAATGGTGCATACACACAAAAATGATGCGTACGCCCGTTTTCACTCTCACATTTCGATGTATAAAAACTAAACTTGGCATAAAGCCACGCACATTCTCACGCCAGCACCTGCCCTTGCTTATGCAGTTTCTCCTTAATTCTGTAAAATGGCGGCACTCAACTTCAAAGCAGTGCAACTGTTCCTGTGTGGTTTCTCTTTCTTTTAAAAATTCACATCTACGACAACCCTAACTGCATATCATTTCTAAATTTAAGACACCTGATTGTAGTCAATTTTTAACAATATAATGGTCCACAGAATGGTCTAACTATTCCACTACCATGGCTGCTTTAATGTTGTTAGAGGACATCTGAAATGGAAGAATCAGAAGAAAATGCGTATTCAGAGATCATACTGATTTCATGGCACATGATGATGACTGGCTTCTGAGTCTCTTTAGATTTCCAAGAGTTAACCTCTTGGAGCTGTGTGCTGAACTGGCACGGCTTTACAAAGGCAAACTGTGAGGAATTGTGCTCTACCTGCTCCTTTGCAAGCATGGGGGTCAGCTTTTGTAATATTGTCTGAAACTGAATAAAGAGTAATTAATACTGCATCTGCTGCCTAATTGTTTGTCTTTTTACACATGCAAACTGTTTACACAAGTATAGATAATGGTAAGCAAAATATAATTAAAACTCACTATCACCTTCAGAGATGTCAGAATCTTCCTCCCCCGCTGGTAAAACGCCAGTAACAAGAGTGTCACCAATAATTGCAGCATCTTACTGTTCAAACTGCGTTATAAATAACCATGTATAGATGACAACAGATTTTTAAAACTTTAGAACAATCTAGATGAGAACAGGCTCTTCAGCCCAAAAAAGCTTGCCTATCCTGTTCACTTAATTCTTTAAAATAACATCAATCCAAATTTTGAAAGTCCCTAAAATCTTACTGTCTACCACAGTACTTGGTAGCTTATTCCATGTGTCTGTGGTTCTCTGTGTAAAGAAAAAACTTCCTAATGTTTGCGCAAAATTTACCCTTCACAAGTTTCCAAGTGTGTCCCCATGTTCTTGATGAACTCATTTTGAAGTCACAGTCTCGATCCACTGCACTAATTCCCTTCATAATTTTAAACACTTCAATCATGCCCTCACTTAATGTTCTTTTGCTTAAACTTTCAACCTCAGCTCTTTTAAACTTTCTTTATAATCCATCCCCTGTAGTCCTGGAATGAGCCTAGTTGCTGTTCTCTGGACCTTTTCTAGCACTGTTATGTTCTTTTTGAAACCCCAGAGACCAAAACTGCACACAGTACTCCAGATGAGGCCTCACCAGTGCATTATTAACCTTGCATTTGTGATATACCAGTGTGTTCCTGATTTTAAAAGTACTCAATGCATTTCATCACATAGTCTTAGTTACTCTTTTCTTGCTCAGTTTGTAGTCTGCTAGTCAGAAAACCATACATTGAAGATTTCTGGTTTGTCCACATAGTAGGAACCTTTTCAAACCCCAAAGAACTTCATATGCAAAGAGCGCTTCCCAGAATTAAATGGCTCTTTGTCAAGCAACAGATCTACAAGGAACCACACAACCCGGTATTGTGCCATTAATGAACAAGTATTTTAAGAGGGTGGTTGGAATAAAAACCTGAACTTTAGAACAACTGTTTAAGAATTTAAAATACCTGAACTCTGTTAATGCACATCACTGTTAGAAATTAAACTCATTAATACTGATATGTATGGGAAAAACAACTATAATATTGTCATGCATGAGTGCATGGGGAGCGGCTTAAGGACCTGATGGACGCCACGTCAAGTCATGCCAGGGAACAATGGCAGGGTACTAACCTCTCTTTTTCTGTTTCTTCAGAAAGAACAAAGCACCGCCATCATAACCAGTCCCGGAAGACTGTTGATTTCACCCACTTCCGGGTTCTTTTCTTACCTCTGGTCCCTTCATGATCACATCAATTACCCATTAATCACCACGGCTTTCCCCATCGTTTCATCACTTCCTGTCCTCCACTATAAATTGTCTGTCCTGCCTTTGCTTTCCCGTCTGTTGTACTGAGCTAGAAAACACTGACAAACCTTCTTTTTTGCTTTACAGTATACGGGGCCTAAAAACCCCTGTTTCCTGCAGAGGCATTAGCTCTCTTGGAAATGTGTTCTTTTAATATTGTGGCTTATTAAATAATTAGACGATATCATAATATACCAGAAAAGGCGATATCCCTCCCATAGTGATTACGGCGGTACAAGAATCACATGAGACAAAATATCTTTTAGCTTACATTTACTGACGTTTTACGCAGTTACAGACAAGGAGGCATATGGACAGACTTTATCCAGGTGGGAATCTGGATCAACACAGTCAGCCATTTTTTCCGTCCCTACGCTGGGAGGGTTTCCAACACCTATGTTGGCACAGCCTCGAAGGGTCTGGCCACTGTCCAGACCTTTTATATGGTTCTTGCTTCATTTGCTGGTCTTCTCGTTTCCAAACAAGGGCTGAATTCCTCTCCCACAAAATACAGAAATATCATAGTGCTTACATGTCGATTCTCATTCTCCCAAGAAGGAAAGAAGGTTTGTGCTGATAGAGGACAGAAATACCTAACCTGTGTTTAAGCTGACTATACAAGCCTCCAGTTGTCTTTGGCTATCTAATCCAATGCTTGGTCAGCAATTCTAACTGCTGAGCCTCTGTGTGCCACAGTTAACATGCACATGTGAATAAAACTCATAACAGTATTGTCCAGATACAGTGACATAAAGAAAAATGTAGTATTACAAGCCACCCTTTGTCACTGGATCTGTGACAAAACAATATTTGAAAGTCATATCCACAAAACAAAAGGTACTTGATCCCCCATCACAGTGTCAATATTTCAAGTCATTTGCGGACATGTGAGATGTAGTATCACTATAGCTTCTGTACCATTCATCTAAAACCAGCGTAAACATGGACAAACAGTTACATTTAACATGCTGTTATCAAGTAGTGATATCTCATCAATGGTGTTAGTGGAGATTTTTGCCGTTATTTCTTACATAGTCAGTGTTGTATCTACATATTACTGAATTCATGCAGTGGGTGTCATAGCATCAGATTATATTAGAATCCTATATAGCATCTTGATGGATTACACTATTCTTTGGCACTTCTATCATTTCTAGCTTCAATATGTTGCTAGATGTGCCCACCCTTTGATGTCTGATCCCTTTATGAGTTACAGTAGTTGTAACATAACTCAGATGCTATTCTAGCTTCATTGCTATGATTATTAATTGTTCTTAACTAGTATTATTGCATAATTGTTCATTCACTATCTGTTATCCTCCCCAACTTCACTATCAGATGTTCTATTCCAAGTTACCAATTTACAAGTTCACATCATTGATAAATCATGCATATCCTCATACCTTTGAGCCCTTCTTATAATAGTTTCAAGTATATTCCTAGACTTGCTATATATATGCCTTGTCCAACTCAGTGGTTTGTTAACAAAGTCTCTTTCTTGGTGGCTTTGCAGATTGGTAACTTTGCAGATCCGTCTGAACAAAGTGTGACTGCTTCAAGGCACTAAAGTTTGTTGTTACTGGAACAGAAAGTAAACAGTCCTTTTGCCATTAGGGAGCTCATAAGATGAACACATGGTGACTGTCCCTTTTAGCAGAGGTGCACTTCCCTCTAGGCTTGCACTGTATTCAGTGGTCATTCATGGGAGTCTTCAACAGCTGTCACATCACCTCAGTGGCCACAGCCTGTCCCTGCCACAGTCCATAAAACTTGTCTTAGTTCATGGCATCAAATCTGAGTAGCTGGACTTGCAATCTTTCTTTAGTTCTTTACTCCGTTCCCTCTGGAAAGCAAGTGTTTCTTCACCAGCTATTCTCAGGTATGTGCAACAGATTAAAAGTCATTAGCGCAGTACAGTCTCTATACATCTTCGTTTGTATATACACCACCTGTTACTTCATTCATAAAAATTTACCACTGAATGGAGAGGCTTTAACCACTAAATTTAATGGCTAAACTTAATTAAGCTACTTGCTATGCTAAACTAGCGAAGGGTGGAAGGTAGAGCAAATACATAACATAAAGCAATTATTTCCCAATCATATGTATCATACAAATGCAGCATTATAAATGACAATTCTAGACCCGCAGTTCAGTCTCATAAAATAACAGCAAGAAATAGAGTAATACATTTAAACTATGCTAGTGACAATGTTTCTTCAGTAGGATCATACATTACACAAAATTAACACATTGCCTCAGTTATCCAAGTGTCTTAACTTATAACAGGATGTTATATACAATGGTTCTAATGTATAACTGAATAATCCATTTTGCTATGTGCATTATCACTGAGCATTAACCTAATACATTGATGCAATAACAACTCTTCCTAAAATTAATCACTTACAGAACAAATCAATAAATGTATTTCAATTCTAATACAGTCTGTAATTACTGAAGTGATAATAATAATAATCATTTGTCATACATCAAAATATGTAAACCCTCTATACTGTTTTTTCAAAGAACGAAATCAGTCTAGTGTTCATTTGTTTGCATTTTTCATTAAAACATTTAACACTTGCACTAAATCAGCATGCAAGAAAATTATTCTAATAGCTGCTATTCATTAATTTATGATTGATAAATATTCACTATCCTTTGATTAGATTATTTCTAATTGCTATGCCCAAACTTGCTATTAAGCTATTTTTTGCAACTTGTATAAAACATAGTTTGTGTTTTCCATCCGTTGGTCACTGGATTTGCTGAATCTGGAGAAAAGAACATCTATAGATTTTAAATGCAACTTTTATGCTTATAACACTTTTCATGAAATTCAGATTTGAAAATTCTTCTCTTTAACTGACCATGTTACAAGCTATTCTGAGATTCGTCGAGGTCAATAAGTCATGGCGTTATTTAAACTCTGCATCTGTTTGCAGGCTTCAAAACACAGACCAGGCACAGATTGTGTTATCAATCACCAGTCATGATCACTATTGATATTCACATGTATTACATTTAACTTTGAATATTCTTATATGGGACGTCTCCCATTTCTACAGTTTAACATTCTTAGTCAGCTGACGAACATAGAAAGACAGACGTACAAATGACATAAACACGCATCTGCCACCCCAGACTCTGAATAAAAATAATTTATTCGTCTTTTATTTTCTTTTCTAGATTCTAAACTCTGCTTCATGTCCAAGTAGAATTACTTAGCTAAAGCAGAAATTCGTTCACTAGAGAACAGACAATCAACCTTCACTCGTTTCAGTCATTTCTACACACAGTATTTGGCAATTGCTTCATTCTTTCACATGTATTCACATACTCACGTTCTCTTTACAACAATACTTCATTCACAGAATAAAGTTCTCGATTTCTAGCAACGTGCTATAAACTCACTCGAGGTTGTGCTTTTTTGTTTATCTATAGGGTTTCACCATGCAACATACTTAAGCACGTCTTTTCCTTCATGCTTATTATTAATCAAACAACATCTCAGGCCGCAAGCTGATATTACTGAAAATATTAGGAATGCTTCTTACCTCAGTTTCATACGCGCTATTTTCCAGATCATGGAATTTTCGTGGCGAACATCACGACTCAGCGTCAAACGAGGGTACGTATTACCCGTTGGCGATCCGTAAATTCTGCGACAACAAGAAAATCCACGCGAGGAAATCACGCAGCACAATTCCACAACAAGAAAGTGTTCCCAGAAAAAGTTATGCGGTCACAAAGAATATTCTGACTTAACAAGGAAAACATACATGCTTGAACCTTTATCTCATATCACCGGGCAAGTGTGCTAACCACTGCGCCACCATACATTCCCTTAAGAGTTCCCAAAATACATAACCTCCATTCATGCACAATCGGGCACATGCTACATATCCGTGAGAACTTGTCTCCCTTATTATTTAGTATTATTAAAGAGTATTTTTCCTTTAAACTTGATCAGGGTTTAAAAGAAAAAATGTTTTGCACGTTTATAAGTTTTAAACAAAAGTGGAGACATTCTTTTTGATTTGCTTTAAACCAATTGTTCTTATTGTAAGTTTTAACCCCAAATGTATTTATTCTTTTTCCACTTTGTTGTTCGAGCTCTTTTGCATTTTAGCTATATGTGTACACCGTTTTACAAATTCTTTTTAAACATTAGCTTATAAAGTATGTTCGTTATTTAAGCTATATTTAAAAGGTAATTTAATTATTTCTGTGTGTTTAAACACACGGCAATTTCTTAAAAGTACCAAAATAGGTGGGGTTTTGCCAAAACCTTTAACCTTTACCCTTGTAGGTAGACTGATAGAAACAGCTGGCGTCTTTTAGACTGCTTGTAACACGTGGACGAAGCTTGTATTTTTGCATCGAGCTGCTTGGATGCCATTAAAGATTTCTACAAATTATTTTAGCGATCGTGATTGAGACGTTATGGATTCTATCGCTGTTGCTTTGATTTCATCTTTAAGTTTTTTCAGCTCCGCTGAATTACCACGCAAACGGCAAGGTGAGTGCAATGCCTGCATGTCTTGTCTGCCTGCCGCAACTAATATACAATAACGCGCCGTTCTTTATAGCCTTCAATATTGTTTTCTAAAGGCTAGCGATGTAATTTATTGTAAATACGTGTTTCCCAACACGGCATTTACTTTTCTAGGTAGATTTTGGGCTTCGACGGCCATTAATTAATCTGTGCTGCCCTGTGAGTGCCGTTTCATTTTACTGGACAGCCAGTCTCGTGCCATCAGTTTCAATCTTGTTGTATTCCATTTATTTTGTCCAATTTTAGTCCCACTTATGCGTTAAACTTAAAAGTCCAACCTTAAAGTTCACTCTCATACCGTAGGTAGCAGACGCTACCACGATTCGCCGACAGATGTCGGGCTTTCTTTCCAGCCTCATGCACTGTGCCGAGTTTGACAAGTCCGCCTCTTGTCTTTTGATGGGATAAATTAATCAGGCCAGGCATGTTAAGGCAGTTTTTAATTCTCGGCCGGAGTCCATGACCGTCGGCGCAACCAATCGAAATATATATATCAAATATTATTACCGAGCCTCCCATTCATCAGTGTAAGCATATGTTTAATATATATATAAAATATTATAATTAATATATAATAATATAATTATTAATGTAGCCACAATCCTGCCGACTACGCCATTATGTTTCCTGCAGAGGCATTAGCTCTCTTGGAAATGTGTTCTTTTAATATTGTGGCTTATTAAATAATTAAACAATATCATAATATACCAGAAAAGGCGATATCCCTCCCATAGTGATTACGGCGGTACAAGAATCACATGAGACAAAATATCTTTTAGCTTACATTTACTGGACGTTTTACGCAGTTACAGACGAGGAGGCATATGGACAGACTTTATCCAGGTGGGAATCTGGATCAACACAGTCAGCCATTTTTTCCGTCCCTACGCTGGGAGGGTTTCCAACACCTATGTTGGCACAGCCTCGAAGGGTCTGGCCACTGTCCAGACCTTTTATATGGTTCTTGCTTCATTTGCTGGTCTTCTCGTTTCCAAACAAGGGCTGAATTCCTCTCCCACAAAATACAGAAATATCATAGTGCTTACATGTCGATTCTCATTCTCCCAAGAAGGAAAGAAGGTTTGTGCTGATAGAGGACAGAAATACCCTAACCTGTGTTTAAGCTGACTACACAAGCCTCCAGTTGTCTTTGGCTATCTAATCCAATGCTTGGTCAGCAATTCTAACTGCTGAGCCTCTGTGTGCCACAGTTAACATGCACATGTGAATAAAACTCATAACAGTATTGTCCAGATACAGTGACATAAAGAAAAATGTAGTATTACAACCCCAAACCTTTATGCTTGTGTCTGCTTTTTATTACAATATACACTCACCTAAAGGATTATTAGGAACACCATACTAATACGGTGTTTGACCTCCTTTCGCCTTCAGAACTGCCTTAATCCTACGTGGCATTGATTCAACAAGGTGCTGAAAGCATTCTTTAGAAATGTTGGCCCATATTGATAGGATAGCATCTTGCAGTTGATGGAGATTTGTGGGATGCACATCCAGGGCACGAAGTTCCCATTCCACCACATCCCAAAGATGCTCTATTGGGTTGAGATCTGGTGACTGTGGGGGCCATTTTAGTACAGTGAACTGATTGTCATGTTCAAGAAACCAATTTGAAATGATTCGAGCTTTGTGACATGGTGCATTATCCTGCTGGAAGTAGCCATCAGAGGATGGGTACATGGTGGTCATGAAGGGATGGACATGGTCAGAAACAATGCTCAGGTAGCCCGTGGCATTTAAATGATGCCAGTTGGCACTAAGGGGGCCTAAAGTGCGCCAAGAAAACATCCCCCACACCATTACACCACCACCACCAGCCTGCACAGTGGTAACAAGGCATGATGGATCCATGTTCTCATTCTGTTTACGCCAAATTCTGACTCTACCATTTAAATGTCTCAACAGAAATCGAGACTCATCAGATCAGGAAACATTTTTCCAGTCTTCAACTGTCCAATTTTGGTGAGCTTGTGCAAATTGTAGCCTCTTTTTCCTATTTGTAGTGGAGATGAGTGGTACCCGGTGGGGTCTTCTACTGTTGTAGCCCATCCGCCTCAAGGTTGTGCGTGTTGTGGCTTCACAAATGGTTTGCTGCATACCTCGGTTGTAACGAGTGGTTATTTCAGTCAAAGTTGCTCTTCTATCAGCTTGAATCAGTCGACCCATTCTCCTCTGACCTCTAGCATCAACAAGGCATTTTCACCCACAGGACTGCCGCATACTGGATGTTTTTCCCTTTTCACACCATTCTTTGTAAACCCTAGAAATGATTGTGCGTGAAAATCCCAGTAACTGAGCAGATTGTGAAATACTCAGACCGGCCCGTCTGGCACCAACAACCATGCCACACTCAAAATTGCTTAAATCACCTTTCTTTCCCATTCTGACTTTCAGTTTGGAGTTCAGGAGATTGTCTTGACCAGGACCACACCCCTAAATGCATTGAAGCAACTGCCATGTGATTGGTTGATTAGATAATTGCATTAATGAGAAATTGAACAGGTGTTCCTAATAATCCTTTAGGTGAGTGTATATATTTAAAAAAAATTGGTTTATGTTAAACTAGCCGTTCCCTGCGAATTTGCCCGCATATTAGTAAAAAAGGACAGTGAGAAGGGCCCTTCCCGGCTCCCAACTCCTGACGGTGCGCTTCCTGCTCCCCTCGGCCAGCAGCCTCTGTTTCAGATTAGCGCGAATATATCACTCCTGCAAGTGAACTATGATTCTTAGCACAATGAGAGAAGTCCCTAAATCAACCGGAATGTTCAAGCAAATCATAGAAAAAAAACAGATCAAAATCCGTTAAGTAGTTCTTTCGTGAAAAGCGGACAGACACATGGGAAGACATTGGATTTTATATTGTCACAAGAATGGACAGGAGACATAAAAAGGTTTGGGGCAGCTACCTGTATATTATGCTCTGGCTGCAAATAGGGTTGGATTTTGTAGAGTTATGTCTGGTTCAAAGTCCAAAACAGAACTGATGACATGTGGCAAAGATGGAGGCTTTAAAGGTCTGGACAGGAAGCGAAGTCTTCACAGGTGCTGAAACCGGAAGTTACGTCATCATAGGTGCCAGAACCCTATGGAATTTCCCGTGAATGGTCTGCAGAGGATTGAAAGAAAAAGTCAGTGTACCTCGCCACCCCTTGGTCAGATATGGAATTGCCACTATTCAAGCCCTTTAGCTGCCTCCCATGCGCACGTGTGTGACAATATATATATAGAGAGATAAAATGACGATAGAAATCTATATTTAATTTTATTGTGTTTGTATACAATATGAAGAAAGATTCAGTTTAAATGAAGATTTTAGTAAAGGTTGAAAGGTCATAGGACAGAATATAAAAGAGGGACATTTTAGGAAACTGCTATAGATGATGACTTAGAGAAGGATTGAAACAGGCAGCCAGGATACTGAGGGGATTTTTTTTTTCTTTTTTGTGGAATATTTGATTGTTCATGTTATATTGAATAAAGGAAGATGCCACCAGTTGTTAATCTGCATCCCGTCTACATCTGTGAAAAGACACAACAAATACTATTGAAGGAAGACAAATAAGTTAATTTCTACACAGATTGATCTTTTCTCAGAGAATGCAGTGGAAATCACTGAAGTATATCTGAGACAACAAATCATTTCATATGTTTCATTTAAAATTAAATTGCAAACTAGAACAATATCCATATTAATTAATAAGATGCCTAAGAGTGAACAAAAAAATGTTTATTCACTTAAAGATGTGCTCTGTAAGAAAACAATTCTAGTGAGAGAATTTTATGTTTTAACCAATAAAGAAACAGCAAATACATGAAAAGGAATAGGATATAGCGGGTTGGATAATGGATGGAAATTCAGAATACAGGTGTAAAGATTAACAATGCAATTTGAACTAAAGTTAGTGAACACAAAGAAATAACACATTTAATGAATATTTTATCTGTACATGGCAGTGCCGTGAAGGGAAATCTTACGCCAATAAATTGCTAAGTAAAATAACACTGCTGTAGGTGCACACACTTGTCATGAAAAAGTTGGACAACCTTTAAAGTTCATTAATATCCAATGTGCCATAAATTCTTTACAATGAGGGAAAGCTGCAAATACAGATTGATAGCTTTTCATTAAATTCCACTGAATATTTGTTACGTTTGCTCAAATAATGTTAAAGATTTCATTCCAAAAATGTGATTTCACTTCTGGAAAATTATGTTAAACCTTTTTAAAGTTTCAGCTGAATGAACCGAGCAAGTACTTCCTTCCAAAACATCACAAGATGAAACTGCACTTGTTAAAGGTAGACATCTATTGGCTAACCTTCAACAATGTTTTGATGTGTTGCATATTCTAACACTGTCTAACCAACCAGAGGTTTTGTTATTTCTGAAAGCTGAAAATGTTTTTGATAGAGTAGAATGGGCATATCTTTTTACTCTACTAAGCAAACAGACCTAACATATAGTATAAGCTTGGATCAGATTACTGTACACTAGCAAAGATGAACCCTTTTGTTATATTTTCTATGGATTTACTGGTAGGCCAGAATGTTTGTATTATTTGTGCCGGCTTGCTGGGGATTCCTTTCTGCTTCCATCGCACTCTTACAGAATATTAAGGACTGTTAAAGCAGACTTATTTTTCACATGGCCCAGTACGGCTCCAACACTGATGACCAAGGTGTTAGTCTGTAGAAGAAAGAGAAGATAATATTTAGTGAAAACCAACATCATAACCAACATAAGGGCCATCTTCAAGTCTGTGGAAAAATAAAAATCAGTTATTGATCAAATCTGGTGTGCGTGACAAGGGCCACGAGAAGTCTGTCTTGCGACAAGTGCAGCTTCTGTTTTCTGTAACGAACAAGAAGTTACAAGTGCCCAACTGATGACCTTTAAAATTGTGTAACTACTGATCCAAACAAAATTATTGTAAAGATGTAATGTCTTGAAATTCTTGTGCAACTAAAGTCATAAGGTCAAATTTTGCGCTTAGCATTATAAAAGATTTAGGACACCGACACTGGGCAGATGAAGGGCAGGTGTCCTAGGACTGTGCTTCTCTGTCATTCTTACCTTTGCCTGGTGTGTATTAATAAAATATTTTTTACTAATTTTAATTATATCTCTCTGTCTTCAGTCACGAGAAACGACAATAGAGAAAAAGTGCCCACAGTTTTCTGGCTACGTGGGGCAGGAGACGGCCGGCTGACTCCTCGGCGGGAAGATCTCAGCGATCTGTCTTCTTGAAGCAGACTGCCGCTACAGTGTACACCGGCAGCAGAGTAAGCAGCTCCGATAAAAGTTAGGACTGCCCTGTCCTGAGATGGACTCCTGCGTGAGGAGTCCCGGTCTCCTCCTGGTACAACCACGGTGACTGAGAAGGATTTTCCTGACAGAGCTGACTAACACCCAGGCTGGGGTAAGTAACCCGGAGGTTTCCGTAAAAAGATAAGCTGGGGGCGGGCTTGCTGTAGAGTATAAAAGTGACCGGGAATAGTAAATGGAAAAGAAATACCTTGTTTTAGGTCACTCCTGTTGGGAAAGATAGTATAGAACACTATCCTCTGGGAATTAAAAAAGGGGGATTTAGGACGGGATCCGGTGCGTGGCACACCCATAAACCCGGACAAATCTATTGGACAGAGGATAGAGCATAGAATAGAAGAATAACAGGTTAAAAAACAAGGGGAGTAATAAAAAGTACGTACTAGAAATAAATATTTGCTTTCACCGTGCACTGTGACAGTAACGTAGGAAATAGTGTAGTATACTTCCCTGGGAATATTAAAGGAACGTTGGGGCGGGTGAGTGGCACACTCAGCATTCCAATAGTTCATCGGACAGGGACGAGTAGGACAAGGATAGAAAGATAAATCTGGCACAGGGCTCGGGGAAAAGCAAAGGAAAAATGGGAATACATAACAGCAAGCCTGCCAACCGGCGCCCCGGGGTTCGAAGTCTTTTATGCTGGAAGGATTGTTTTCGGAGGATCAGCAGACGCCACACAAAAAAGGGTCACCTAGAAAGTTAATAGAGAAAAACACAGGATTGGATTTTAAAAGGGCATGTAAAAAATGGAATAAGCAGAGCGGTGGACATTAGAAGGGACAGAAGATGCAAGTGAAATTCAGGAAATTAGAAAAATATTATGTAGAAATGCACAAGGGTGTTGTATGTAGAAGTGTATGAGGATGTTGTAATAGAGGTATGTGTTATGTATGACAGATGGGAGTTGGTTATTAAAGATTGTAATTTAAAGGCAGTACAGAAATGAATTATTGGCTGCAGAAAGTTAGAACTAGAAAAAAAAAAGACCCGTTATATCCCACACTTGTTCCTCCACCACCTCCAGCGCCCACCGCACCAGAATTAAAAGATGATCCCTTGGGGTCTGGTTTCTTTGAAGAATATCATTATGATCCCTCATTACACACTGATCCGGGGAATGACAAAAGTAACGTAATGGGTTCGGCAGGTGGGTTTCACGATCCTAGAACCTCCATTTCACAACGCACTAGAAGTCAAACCCTATTCCTTCAGCCCCTAATCAAAACACCACCTTTCAATCCCCCTCAAAGTCCCCCAAACCCACAGGCCCCTTATTGGAATGCCCCCTGATTGAGATCCCAGAACCCCCCGACATGATTCAATGCAACCTGCAGGAGCTAATAACCCCACTACTGTAATGATACATCGTAACTGAGACATTCAAGAGCTGAAGGACGTTGTGTCCGAATTGCCTGATCCCAAAGTCATCGGTGTGTTTAAAAAATTCATAGAACAATTACAGCAGCTGTATGATATGTATAAGCCTAATGCCGCAGAATGGACTCAGGTGCTGTGGAGAAAGCTTGGCACCACATGGGAGACTGTCAATCATGGACAGCATAACGGAAACCCGTGGCAGTGGAACGAGGCGTTGCCTCGGGGCCGGGATGAAGGTCCCTTTATTACGCAATGGGAACATGTTAAAATAATATTAAGGACAAGTATAAGAAAGGCAGAGACTGGTCTCTTATCTCGGCTGCCAAACAGAAAAAAAAGAGACAGTAGATGAATGGGCACACTGAATTTAAGAGTTAATGGCAACACACTCCGGCCTTGAAAATCCAGACAACCGAACTAAAACTGCAGTTCCTCTTTTGTTTCCGGACTTAGAAGCGACATTCAAAACAAGGTATCCTGTATTAGATGAGAGGCTGCCGCGTTTGAGGAAGTAAAACGTCACGCAGCGCATGCTGAACAACAGAGCAAGCAGAAAGAGTCAGACACCCAGACAAAGCTGATTGCAGCACAAATGAACTATTACACTGGTGGGGCCACTCCCGGCAGAAGTCGTGGACGTGGAGGATTTTTCCGGGGACAAGGGTGTGGACGGGGACAAGGTAGCGGATATATGTTACCTAATCCAAGTGGATCATCCACTCAGCTGCCTCCCCTCCAGATCCAAACGCTACACCATATGCTTGTTACGGGTGTGGTGAAATGGGACACTTCTGCCGCAATTGCCCTCACAAGTGCCCACCCCCTCCTCCACCACCTGAACAATTTGATGTTTCATGGACATAGGAATCCGCAGGGATCCCCAGCCCTTCTCTTCAACTACCTTTGCTCACCCATAATTCAGAGACTGATCCATTATTGACTTTGCTGGCTGGTGAATGGCACTGAAACTGTTTTCCTCGTGGACACAGGAGCCACCGCTCAGCCCTTTCGCTGAAGGAGGTCCCTGCCTCAAGAGATTCTTCGAGTTCAGCTGCATTCCAGTGATTCCACTTTAACACACTGATTTCTTTTAAATCAGCTCTGTCCAGTTAACCTCTTAGGAAGGGATCTCATGACAAAACTTTCTCTCTCCATTTCAATGAAATGTTTCCCCACACACCATCCTTCTTAAAGCCCTTCACTCATTTCCCTCCTGCTTGTTTCCCAATCTCCAAGCCCCTGACACCCTATTGCACTGCCCAATATTTCCCTATAGAAGTAGACACCCCCTGGCTAGAATCTTTTCTTTCATCAGGTACCTGCCCGAAACCCTTCACATCCCCTGCATTTTCATTTCCCCACAAAAGCTGCTGCATTTGTACATCTTACATATTCACAGAATATTTTTACCTCATATTTCTTTAGCTAAATCAAGCACTGTCCATTGGGTGGAAATCGGATCATGGGTAGAACAATGTCTTAATAGAACAGACTGGGTACATGTTGCTTCAGGTGTTTTGATACCTCAGACCATTTAATAACTAAAGTTGTGCTTCAAACTGATTTTTTAGTACATCGTACATTATGCTGCACTTCCCTTTCTGCGTTGTCATTGCAAACTACTTCCCCTTCTTGGCTCTTAGCGCTTCCTGACTCTTTGTGGTCTCAGGGTAAAAATGATTATGGAAGGATAGCCCATTGTGAGCCTCTGGTGATCTACCCTAAATCTTCTTTCCGTCCGCACCGTGCCCAGTATCCTCTGTCTCCTGAAGCAGAGGCTGGCATCTCCGCGTACATTCCGATCTTGTGAAGCGTGCGATTATTCCAATTAAATATTCTCCAGTTAATTCTCCCATTTTACCTGTAAAAAAGGCTGACGGTTCATGGCGTTTTGTTCAAGACTTACGACAAGTGAATGCTGCAATCTTTCCTAGAGCTCCTATTGTACCTAATCCTTCCACTATTCTTTCTGCAATCCCTCCCTCTGCTCGTTATTTTTCAGTAATTGATTTAGCCAATGCTTTTTTCTCTATCCCCGTACACCCTGACTCGCAATTCTGGTTTGCTTTTACTTTTCAAAGCCGCCGTTGGACATGGACTGTCATGCCTCAGGGATATACTGAAGCCCCTTGTGTGTATGGACAAGCTTGCTCAAAATTTAGAAGGGTTCTGGCCAGACCGAGGTAGTACATTAATACAGTATGTAGATGATATTATGTTATGCAGTGCTACTGAAGAAGATTGTGCAAGACACTAAAAAACTACTGCAGTTTCTGGGGGACAATGGACATAAAGTTTCAAAGGCTAAATTGCAATTAATTCAAACAACTGTAAAATATTTAGGTCATGACATCACAAATGGAATAAGAGCTCTCTCTAGCGATCGCATTAACACCATTCAAAATCTTCCCAGACCTGTCACAAAACAACAGGTTATGTCTGTATTGGGCATTCTGGGTTACTGCCGGCAATGGATTTTGAATTTCACTGAAAGAGCACAGCCGTTACAAAATTTAGCAAACACCCCTGGCCTTCCTCTTTCTGGTCAGGTGCAATGGTCCGAGCAGGCTGAGAAGGCTCTCTGTGACTTAAAAAATGCACTTTCGGTGGCACCAGCCTTGGGCCTTCGGACTTTTCTCGTCCCTTTACTCTGTTCGTGGACGAAAAGGGGGGATATATGAATGCAGTTTTAACACAATTACATGGGGATAAACAAAGGCCAATAGCTTATTTTTCGAAAAAATTGGATCCTGTGGCCGCAGCACTTCCGCCTTGCCTTAGGGCTGTGGCTGCCACAACAGAAGCTGTGCTAGCCAGTACAGATATAGTGCTCATGAGCCCCCTAACAGTAAAGGTGCCTCACGCTGTACATTCCATTTTAGTACAGGCTAAGACCTCCCATCTCACTACTGCTAGGGCAATACATGTAATTGCCATACAGAAATAACAAAGGTTGTAAAGCCTCGAGTAGATCTACAAGAAACACCTTTAGAAATTGGAGAAAATATTTTTGTAGACGGATGTTCTTTGCGATTGGAAAACGGAGCACCCTCAACTAGTTACGCAGTGGTCCAAGGGGACCGCCTGCTGGAAGCAAATCGAATTTCATCAAGTTTAAGTGCACAAGCAGCTGAATTAATAGCGCTCACCCGAGCATGTCAGCTGTCGAAGGAAAAATCATAACAATTTATACAGATTCCAGATATGCCTTTGGAGTCTGCCATGATCATGGGGCATTATGGAAATTGAGGGATTTAAGACCAGTACTGGCAAGCCCATCCAACATCAAAAGTTAATCGAATCCCTCTTGGAAGCCATAACTAAACCATCAAAACTAGCGATTGTTAAATGTCAAGCTCACACAGGAAAACAGGACCTTGTCAGCAAAGGAAATGAATTGGCAGATTACTTTGCTAAAAGGCTGCATACAGTAACACACCAATCTCTTTATTCCAACAGAGAAATGACAAGGACCCCGATAATCAAATTATTTCTTTACAGAGTGCAGCCACGGACATTGAAAAGAAAAAGTGGTCCAAAGAAGGATCCCTCTCTGATGGAGTCTGGACTCATCAGCAAACTAACAAACCTTTTCTCCCAAAAGCTTCTTTTCCAGGTATGGCAAAAATAGCCCATGGCCTTGACCATGCTGGGAAAGATGCCATGGTTCAAGATGTTGAAAAACATTGGGAAGCTGTAGGCTTCTCTACATATGCAGAGCAATTCTGTAGACGCTGTGCATTATGTCAAAGGTTTAATGTAGGAAAAGGCACTCAGGTAAGTCCGCCGTTACTCCTAACCCAATGGGTCCGTTTGAACACCTCCAAATGGATTTTATTGAACTAACACCGTCTAAAGGTTACCGATATTGCCTTGTGATTGTCGATGTGTTCTCCCGATGGGTAGAAGCTTTCCCTTCAAAACACAATGATGCCAAAACGGTTGCTAAAGCACTAATTAAAGAAATTATTCCAAGATGGGGCATCCCAAAAGCTACAGACAGATAATGGTACTCACTTTGTGAATTCCATATAAATGAATTGACTACCTGGCTACAGATCAATGTACATCATTACTGCAAATACCATCCACAAAGTGGGGTATTGTGGAACGATGCAATGGCACCCTAAAAGCTAAGCTTGCAAAAATTTGTGAACAAACCAATTTATCCTGGCCAGATGCTTTACCCCTGGCTTTAATGGGATTGAGGGGACGGACACACGGCAATTGGGGCTATCGCCGTTTGAAATCCTGACCGGACGACCCATGCCCGTTGGCATGGTTATAGGAAATGTGAACCTGCATACTGTGGACAATGATCTTCTCTCTAGTCTTACAGGCCTCCGGCGTCCCTGAAGGAAGTCCACGAGCAGGTTAATCAGGCTTGGAGAACCAGCCCTCCATCTAAGGACTCGCCGATTCCCTTGGGCACCTGGATCCTGGTTCGAGACACCCGGAGGAAACATTGGCATCAGCCTAGGTGGAGAGGACCGTTCCAAGTTCTTTTGTCCACACCACACGCTGTAAAGGTTGAAGGATTGCCCGCCTGGATTCACGCTTCGCACTGCAAAAGATGGCACCCATAATATACATACTCTTGTTGTTTTTTCTTCCATTATCCACTTCACGGGTGACACTGACTTTCCAGGTTGAGGAAACTGCCTCATACCAGGTTGACTTTTGTGCAATTGTTCTGGAGTGATGTGTTTGCAAACACAGGACCAAATGACTGGGGTTATGAACCCTGGCAGGCTACTCAGTATGGCCTAAAGACTCGATTCTCTATTTTAAAGGGACATGCCTCTCATGAGTGTGCTAAGAATCAGTGTAACCCATTAATCATTACTCTAAAGAATCCTTCTTTGCATGATTCAGGAACTTATGTCTTAGCTGCATATGCAAGTGGTCATGATCCCGAGGACTCTTTCAAATTAAGGTCAAGACACCTGCTCCCTCTCCTCTGTCCCCTTTCCTACTTAGTTTTTGACTACTGCATCCCGGTGAGGAAAAACCCTAGTCAGGCTTTGAATCTAACCACCTTAACAAGCACGTTCTTCTCTAGCAACAGTCCCTTTCCCACTATCTAACATTTCTGACCCTACTGGTCTGCCTTGTCTTCTCAACTTATTTACTACGTCCAAAACTTCTATTGATTCCAATTGCGTCGCTTTATCTGTTCTTTTTCCCCCCATTCGTCATATGACTACCCCCATGTTTCAGTCCCACGAAGGAAATTTCACATGTTTTAAATCAAATGGAACTGCTTGGGTAGGAGAATTACCTTCTTCCTTCTGCGCCCAAACCTTCCATGTCAATTCCACCTCTTTTAATTCCACTCTTTCAAAATTTTTGCTTTCCCAAACTACCCCTAGATCTGATATTTGGTGGATGTGCCGCAGGTCAAAACTGTTTGATATCTTGCCTTTCGATTGGTCTGGCACTTGTGCCCTGTACAGCTAGTTATGCCCTTTCGATTAATATCCCTACCCTCTTCACACTCTCTGTATCGCCCTAATTCCCAGCTCTCCACTTCCTTCCTGAACCCGTTCCCTCCCAGACTCTTCCTCCAGCTTCTCCCTGCACGGCCCAGGAGTATATATTGATTCTATAGGAGTTCCCAGAGGAGTCCCAGATAAGTTTAAAGCAAGGGATCAGGTAGCAGCTGGATTTGAATCTATCATACCTCAGATTGCCATTAATAAAAACGTTGACTGGATTAATTACTTATATTATAACCAGCAGCGTTTCCTTAATTTACTAGAAATGCTATAGAAGGTATTCATGAACAATTAGATCATTACCTCCCTAATGACTTGGCAAAATTGTTTACTTGCTGAGAAAGGTGGAGTATGTGCTATGTTTGGTGATGCTTGTTGTACATATATCCCTAATAATACTGCACCTGATGGGTCCATTACTCGAGCACTAGCCAGCCTAACATCTCTTTCCAATGAACTTGCCACTAACTCAGGCATTTCTGACCCTTGGGATCGATGGTTCATGTCCACCTTTGGGTCATGGGGCCAAAGGCTAAAATCAGTATTTATTTCTTTGGCAGTAGTATTCATTGTCCTTTTACTTATCGGATGTTGCATTGTTCCTCTTATCGCTATATAATATCCAAATATTTCACTGCTTCTATAGCCAAGGCCTATATGCTACACGAGGAACATATGCTCCAAATTGCCTCTTCAGTTTCCTCATCCCTTTCCCCCTCTCCTCCTCCTTCCCATCCCTTACCTCCGCCTTCTGAATTTTCTTCACTATTTTATCATGCCCAGATTAATAAAAAGGGAATGTGGAAAAATAAAATCAGTTATTGATCAAATCTGGTGTGCGTGCCAAGGGCCACGAGAAGTCTGTCTTGCGACAAGTGCAGCTTCTGTTTTCTGTAACAAACAAGAAGTTACAAGTGCCCAACTGATGACCTTTAAAAATTGTGTAACTACTGATCCAAACAAAATTATTGTAAAGATGTAATGTCTTGAAATTCTTGTGCAACTAAAGTCATAAGGTCAAATTTTGCGCTTAGCATTATAAAAGATTTAGGACACCGACTTCTCGGTGCAGATGAAGGCAGGTGTCCTAGGACTGTGCTTCTCTGTCATTCTTACCTTTGCCTGGTGTGTATTAATAAAATATTTTTTACTAATTTTAATTATATCTCTCTGTCTTCAGTCACGAGAAACGACAATAGAGAAAAAGTGTCCACAAGTCACAAGATGCGGCCTCATATGTAGGGGTTCATGTCATAGCATTGGGTGCATTTTTCTTCTTAAATTGCATGAGAGGTGTAGCCAGCTCAGAGAAGTGAGAAACAAACCGTCTGTAATACCCCACCAGTACATGAAAGCCTATACCTGTCTCTTGATTTGTGGCTAGGGTCACTCATGTATAGCAGCAACTTTGGACCATTGTGGTTTAATAAATATGCTGCCTACCACATAGCCCAGGTGTTTAGCTTTGGTCAGCCTGAAATAGCACTTCTGGGAGTTGATGCTGAGGCTGTCGTCACAGATGGTTTGAAGGACATCTGAAACAGGGTTATGGTGTTCCACCCAGGTGCTGGAATAGATGACCACAGCATCTGGGTAGGCAGCAGTATACACATTTTGGGGCTGGAGCAGTCTGCCCACCAGACTCTGGAAGGTTGCCTTTTCTCATATTTATGGTGGACAGCTACTGGGTGTTACCCAGTTGCTCCAGGAGGTCGATATAATAGGCATTGAAATGGGGGACTTAATTAAGCCAGCAGAAATCATCAGAGAAACACCAGCGTCCATCCATCTTGGGACTAATATGATCGGGCTGGACCAGAGGTTATGGCTGGCTTCAATTGCCCCAAGTTAGAGCATCAGGCATATTTCCAACGTGACCTCTGCCTTCATCACAGGGAGGTGTTAGGGCCTCTTGCAAACTACCACACCAGGCTCAGTCACTATCTCATGGGCTATCAGCTTGGTGTAGCCTGGCTTGGGATCCATGACCCCTGTGACACAGGATATTATGGCTCCCTGTTCCATTCTGAGGGTGTCCCCCAAGTCTAGCTATTTGACGTTTGCTAATAGCCATAATGTTGTTGGGACTGTGAACATCCCAGGGATTCAGGAGGTTGATGTTTAGACTAGTTTAATCTAAAACCCTTTGATCTCTTGGATATTGTATGGACCTTGTCAGTGGTCCAGGAACTTGGATGATGATGGTAGAAATATGACCATGACCCTGTCCACTGAACAAAACTTGTGAAAGCGAGAGCCTTTGTTGTATACGTGTGCCTCCATGCTGAACACCCTTGATATTCTCCATTACCAAGGGGTCGAGCCACATAAACTGTTCACACAGCCCAGTCACTTGGTCAGCCGATTGCAGCACAAGCTCTGCCAGGGTACTTGGTTTTGTCGTTGCCAATCCTGCCAACTACACCAACTGGGGCATTGGGTCCAGGAATGACAATTTGCGGAAGGATAAAAGCTGGGATGCCAACTGGGCAGCCCAATTTAATCAAACAAAAAGCTCCAACAAAAGAAACACCTCTTGGTGTTATGTTGTAGCCCTCAGGAGCAATATAAGCAAATAGATTTGGCGCACATCTGCTGAAATAAGGGTTTTTTACATCAGGTGGGTTGCCGTGCTCATAAAATGTGTCTCCTTCCAGGTTTCTCGTAGTGGATGAACAAGAAGAAGCAGGGCTAAGTGGTATCACTGTGAGGTTTCTCGGAGCTACAGGGAGAAGAGAAGAGAAAGTTAGCGACAGCACCCCCTCTCATCCCAGTGGGTTATTACATACCTTGATGAAACCCTTGAGGAGATCCTCCAATGCACATACATGACAGATATATATGTTTTGATTTTGTGCACATGGGCTAACATTCAGAATAGATATTTGTTCACATTCATTTCAAATCTGGCTCGATTGTAAAATGTATTTTGAAAAATCAAACATTGTGTTATAATTTGATTTCATTTTTAATTTATTCCTTGTTTATTATGCACCTTTTTCGGAACTTCTTGTTTCTTGTGGAACAAACTCTGGATTTAACTTGCGTGTAGTTGATAGTCATGTTACTATGCAGGACAACCAGAGGTCACGACCAGCGATGTCACTAAATGCAGGGTGTAAAGATCAGGTCAGGGGTTATGCACTTCCTGGTTATCCAAGATTAGATTAAAATGCATTATGTTCATTTTCACTTTCCAAAATGCAGACGTCTTGCTTTAGGTTTCTTGATTACGCATTTTGGTTTCTGATTGGGCTTTGGTAAAAATAGGACTTATTTTTGGCTGTAAGTTTTTGTTCAGTTTAGACCTATGTTTCATCCTCCAATCCCTACTTAAAAATATGCCTGCCGTTACAACTAAAGGTATAACACATAAAACCTGGAAATATTTGCCAAATATTGTAATCAAGTCACTTTTAGCTACAACAAGAATGTAGCCTTTGACTTCTAGGTTCTTTGCCTTTTCCTCTGAAACGTCACTGGAAATAAGGTTTCCCAATATCCATCCTTAAAGAAAGATTTTTCCTACTAAATTGGGTTCAGTCACCATGGTATCAAAAGGAATTTCAGAGTGTCCAACTTCAGGAACTTTGAAGGAAGGGGAAAGTTCCAGGCTGAAAAAAATGGCTTTCAGTTCCAACAGAATTGCATGAATGATTTTCCTGGCTCCAAGGAGAATGAAAAGATATATACACCTATTTTATAAGGGAATATGTAAATTCTGCTTTTTGGCCCAGAGTCCATTTCAGATATATATAATCCCATACCTGCTTATAGTGGCATTAACGTTCATCAGAGCAAGTAAGAGTTGAGGTTGAAAGCTTAAGATGATTTTTCTTCCAGATGCCTCGTGAGCTAACATCCCTGCAAATGCCATCTTTGAAAAATATGTCTGGTTACCAAATGAAATTCAGAAAGCAAGCTGTAATGCAGGTAGAGAAGAAACAGATGGCTTTCTTCATACCTGTCAAGTATATTGTTTTATCAGAGAAAGCTTATTAAATTAGGGTTTATTGTGTCACATTCTAGGCTCTGAATTCCACAAATGAAATTGATAAACAGTTCTATTCAAGCACTTATTTATTTTAGTGATTGTAAAATAGCTTTTGAGTCTTCCAACAACAGATAAAAGAAAAACAAAACTCAGTAAATCTTCAATCAAAACTCAACTCTGATTCCATCTTCTAATATTTAAAATCAAACGTCATCTTATTCCAAACTGCGTTCCTGGGTAGGAATGCTGGAATCGACACATGTAAGGACAAAATAACATAAGAAATTTGATAAACGAGAGGAAGCCATTCAGTCCATCAAGCCTGTTTCTTTAGCTAAAGCTAAGCTGTCCCAATATCTCATCCAGATTTTTCTTAAAGGTGGTCAGGGTTTCTGGTTTGACTACATGCCTTGGTAGTTTGTTTTCTGGCTTAAGTTTTAAATGCACTTTTCCTCAATTTCCACTGATGTCCTTGAGTATGCAATTCACTCTTAAGATGAAAGAATAATGTTCAATCTACTTTATCAATGCCTTTCAGGATTTTAAATACCTGGATTAGGTCCCCACACAGTCTCCTCTGCTTGAAATTAAACAGGTTTAATCCTCTGTGACTGTCAGAGTAGGACATGTCCTTAAGTCTTGGAATGTACTTGGTTGCTCTCCTCTGCACAGCTTCAAGTTCTGCTATGTCTTTCTTGTGGTGACGACAACTGCACACAATATTCCAGATGTTTTACTTATACTTATTATATAGGTTGAGCATAACGTTCCATGACTTAAATACCACAGTTTTTAGGATATAACCTAACAATTTATTTGCCTTTTTAATTGCTTCTGTGCATTGATTGAATGAATCAATGAAAATGTTGCATGAACATACACTCCTAAATCCTTTTCAGAGGTAACTTTCTGTATGACAATGTCTCCAGTCTTGTATTTAAAATTGATATTCCTCTTGCTCATTGTTGTTCAAAAATCTTTCCTCTGTTTTCAAGGAAGTCATTCATTGACATCAGATGAAAAGGCAGAATGATTCTTTACTTGCACACAGATATGCACAAAAGTTTCAGTCTATGGAGTGAGCAATCATTAATACAATTCATTGCCTTTTGTACTTTTCTATTACCTTATCTAATACATCACTTCAACTGACTCTTAAAATGCAAAATTCTATCATCTTAGCCAATCGATCTCAGCCACCAGTAACTTCATATACATGTTGAGTCTTCTTCTTAACAAAGGTATCCTATAAGTTTTCCCATTGATCTTACCACTGCTTCATAATAGAAGAAGTGTTTGGGCATACTCATTAGTTTGTTCTTGATTCCTTAAGGGGGAGTTCATTACACACCTACTTCATTTTAAGGTTAGTAACTAATTTGGTGGCTCCTCCAGATGAGGCAAAAGCCTCACGTGCCCAAACTTTAAGCTATGTTTAGTTAACCCTTTAGTTACCTTCAGTCCTTTTGCTTTTAGTAATCCATTGTTACATATTCATATGCTTATGTTAAATTGCAAAAATCATCATGTATTGATTAAAAATATATAATTAAAATTATTTACTATGTGCAGTATTTTGCACTTTTTCACATTAAACTGCATTTTCCAGGTGTTTTTGCCTAGTTCTGAAGGATGTCTGTCTTTTTGAATTCTTTTTCCTGTTTTTCCTGTTTCCTCAGTGTCTGCCATCCCTTCACAAGTTTACTATCTATACCAGAATCACCATCATTTATATAAATCAGAAAAAGTAATGGTCAAAGGACAGACCCCTGAGGGACTCCGCTAATGACCTCCATGTACAGCATTCTCCTCTTACATACTATTTGTCTCCTGCCAGTTAATCACCTAGATATCCAGTTTTTAAGGTTACCTCTGAAGCTTACAACTTCTAGTTTCAGAATCTGTAAGACAAAAACACCCTAGCCGGGAAATGGCTGGTTGCTTTTTAGATGCAAGCACTTCTAAAGATGTAAGACTTGTATGTTAAGACAGTTGACATGCAGCTGAAAAAACAAAAAAATACACTCACCAGCCACTTTATTAGGTACACCTGTTCAACTGCTTGTTAATGTAAATATCTAATCAGCCAATCACATGGCATGCTTCCATGCATTTAGGCATGTAGACATTGTGAAGATGACCTGCTGAAGTTCAAAATGAGCATCAGAATGGGGAGAAAGATGATTTAAGTGACTTTGAATGTAGCATTGTTGTTGGTGCCAAATGGGTTAGTCTGAATATTGAAGGAAATGGCATTTTCACACACAATGATCTCTAGGATTTACAGAGAATAGTCCAAAAAAGAGAAAATATCCAGTGAGTGGCAGTACGAAAATACCTAGTTGATTCTAGAGGTCAGAGAAGAATGGCCAAATTGTCACAAAGCTCAGATCATCTCAAACTGGTTTCTTCAACATGACAGTGAGTTCACTATACTCATCTGGCCTCTACAATCACCAGGGGCCTCATGTATAAACAGTGTGTATGCACAAAAATGTTGTGTACTCCTGTTCCCACGCTCAAATCGCAATGTATAAAACCTAAACTTGGCGTAAAGCCACACACATTTTCACTGTAGCTCAAACCCTTGTGACTTCGTGGTTCAGAAACAGTTTCATCCCAAGAACTTATAAACGCAATCAATCAGTCCATAAAGTGCTCCTTGTAGAACTACTTGTACTTATAAGTACAATTACCTCACTGTAAACTTGCAATACAGTTGTAATATTGCACAACCTGAGCCACTTTATAAAGAGTGTATTTACATATGATGACGATATCATTTTTTAAGATGAAATGCAGCAAAACATGTTTATGTTATACAGATAAAACTTTAACTTTAGTTAAATAATCTATATTGTTAATAATTAAACATGTGAGGACACGGTGTTGCAGCGCCAGCAAGGAGCTAGCACTCCGTTCATGGATTGTTCCTGCCTTGCTCTGTATTCTTGCAGGGGCTGGCGCGACACAGGAAAGATAGATGGATAGAATAATTAAACATGTACTACGAAGATATTTCAATGTTCCTTAAAAGTTTTGAAGAATCGGTGTTCTCAGCTTACAGATGGCTTAATGTCTATTACAGAGCTAATTAGAATTAGAATTAGAATTAGAACAATCTAGACGAGAACAGGCCATTCAGCCCAACAAAGCTCGCCAGTCCTATCCACTTGCTTCCTCCAAGAAAACATCAAGTCGAGTTTTGAAAGTCCCTAACGTCTTACTGTCTACCACACTACTTGGTAACTTATTCCAAGTGTCTATCGTTCTTTGTGTAAAGAAAAACTTCCTAATGTTTGTGCGAAATTTACCCTTAACAAGTTTCCAACTGTGTCCCGTGTTCTTGATGAGCTCATTTTAAAATACAAGTCTCGATCCACTGTACTAATTCCCTTCATAATTTTAAACACTTCAATCATGTCACCTCTTAATCTTCTTTTGCTTAAACTGTAAAGGCCCAGCTCTTTTAATCTTTCCTCATAATTCAACCCCTGTAGACCTGGAATCAGCCTAGTCGCTCTTCTCTGGACCTTTTCTAGTGCTGCTATGTCCTTTTTGTAGCCTGGAGACCAAAACTGCACACAGTACTCAAGATGAGGCCTCACCAGTGCATTATAAAGGTTGAGCATAACCTCCTTGGACTTGTACTCCACAGATCGTGCTATATAACCTAACATTCTGTTAGCCTTCTTAATGGCTTCTGAACACTGTCTGGAAGTTGATAGCTTGGAGTCCACTATGACTCCTAAATCCTTCTCATAAGGTGTACTCTCGATTTTTCGACCGCCCATTGTGTATTCAAACCTAATATTTTTACTTCCTATGTGTAATACTTTACATTTACTGACATTAAATTTCATCTGCCACAAATCTGCCCAAGCCTGTATGCTATCCAAGTCCTTCTGTAATGATATAACGGATTCCAAATTATCTGCTAATCCACCTATCTTGGTATCATCTGCAAACTTAACCAGCTTGTTACTTATATTCCTATCTAAATCATTTATATATATTAAAAATAGCAGCGGCCCTAGCACTGACCCCTGTGGAACACCACTCATAACATCGGCCAGTTCTGATGAGGTTCCTCGCACCATCACCCTCTGCTTCCTGTGTCTGAGCCAATTCTGCACCCATCTAAAAACATCACCCTGAATTCCCACTTTTTAACTTGATGCCCAACCTCTCATGTGGCACCTTATCAAATGCTTTCTGAAAGTCCAGATAAATAATATCATAAGCTCCACTTTGATCGTATCCTTTTGTTGCCTCCTCATAGAATTCCAACATGTTAGTAAAACACGACCTCCCCCTTCTGAACCCATGCTGACTGTTCAGAATAACTCCTGTCCTTGTCATGTGTTGCTCAATCTTATCCTTAATAATTCCTTCCATTAATTTTCCTGTGATGCTTGTTAAGCTTACTGGCCTATAGTTGCTTGGATCTGCCCTGTCACCCTTTTTATATAATGGGATGATATTTGCCATTTTCCAGTCCTTTGGAATCTCTCCAGTGCACAGTGACTTCCTAAAAATGTGTGTCAAGGGTTTATATATGTACTCACTAGCCTCCTTAAGAACACGAGGATAAATATTATCTGGGCCTGGTGATTTGTTTGATTTTATCTTATTTAATCTGAGCAGCACTTCTCCCTCTACAATTTCCAAATCCCTCAGTACCTCCTTAGTAGTTGCGTTTACCTCTGGCAATTGTGTGGCGACTGCGCATTTGGAGAAAGAAAAGGAAGGACAGGAATTGGGGGTTAGTACGTTTGAAAGAGACAATACTGCTGCAATAAATGATTTAATCGAAGGTCGCGCACGGCGCAGCAAGCATCTTGAGTGGGGCATGAACAATCACTGCACCACCATGTTCCCATGTTTAATACATGCTTTAATTCCTATCATCATGAAAATGATATCAAATATATACATCTCAGTATTTAAATTATTCAGATAGATGTAATATCATAAATGTAATGGATTCTGTCTCCTGTCAGAGGAAGAGAAAGCCTGCTTAAGAAGCACATAGTGATTCACACACATAGAGCACATAGAAGAACACATACAAAACAAAGCATTTAACGTGCTGCTTTAGTTACGATGGGATTTGAGAAACTAGTAAATGAAACGATTTTAAGATGAAATTTATGATGTTCTACTTTAATGACAAAATAAACTACATGATTAAAGTTGACATTTCGAGCTTTTTTCCCCACTGTGTCCCTATTTTTTTTTCTTTTCTCTGTACCCTAATAAGCTTTCATATGACACTCAGACAGTAGGCTACAGCTTTCCTTTTCACTGTGACTTTGACATCTGACAACTTCTTTTTTATTTTAGGCACTGTGCGATTTTGTGAACTTGAGCTTTTGAGTTTCTCCAACGCTCTATGTCACTTGATCAACTTCCTTTTGTTGTTTATACCAGTGTTTAAACCAACAAATAGTATGTTTTTCTTTGCCTCCACCAGGTATTCGCTGAAATTCTTTTATTTCTCCCCGTGCTTTTGCCATTGCCTTTTCACAGAATGCTGAGCTTAAGGGCTATTTATATTGATTTGCATATTTAAAGAGGCATAATTCTGAAAGGAGTTTGGGGAGTGGTAGCAGGTGCGTGCACGTGTGTTACTTTTCACACTGACCAGGATTTATGGAGCAGAAGAACGTGGAAGTTCAGTTCGAACGCACAGATTTATGCATCTGGATTTTTTAGTGTGTATGGACATTTCTGCTTTTGTTCATATACCACATTTTAGTGTGAATTCTACACACAGGATATGGTGGAACAGGAGATTAACATCATGAATATGCAGTCGATAAATCTGCAGCAACTGCGTGATGCTATCATGCCATTATGGATCAAAATCCCTGAGAAATGTTTCTAGCACCTTGTTGAATCTGTGCCACATAGAATTACAGAAGTTCTGTAGGCAAAAGGAAGTTCAACCTGGTACTGGCAAGGTGTACCTAATAAAGTGGCCAGTGAGCGTATACTTTGAGCATAGTTCTTAATTATTCTCATTATTTTAAAGTACCTGCTTTTCCCTAGACTGTACTGCATTCACTGTACGCCATGTCTTTTTGACATTATTCAGTCTCTTCAGCATATCCATTTGAACTACTACCTAACAATGAACTGATGTTGAAACACTGTTTGGTTTATTTTGCTTGATGGTAAATGGTGTGTTGTTTTAACTATCAATGGTAACTAATCAGAATAAATAAAATTCTGTACATATCGTCAAGAATGTGACTATCAGACTATTTTAACCAGGAAAGGTTTTAAGGGGAGCAAGAAGAGCCAGGATCTAAGAGGAGAAGTAAAGTGCTTGCTTTTTCTCTTCACAGAGATCATATTTTGGAAAATAACAAGTAGCAAAGACCTTCTTCTCTTTCTAGTAAAAGTTTGATGGCAAGGAAGAGAGTAGGGACAGGCTCTGTTAGAGAGAAAGAAGGAGCAGTTAAAAAATTATCAAAATTGAGCTGCTGTGTGAAAGTAGCCAAAGTGATTTGACGAGGACTACACCACACCATAGTCAAAGAACTACGTGGCAAAGGCAAAGACAGCACTTAACCACAAGCAAGATCTTGTCTTGAAGCTGAAGCAAAGACAACATAAATATGTTCAACAATGAACATCATCCTATTGTAAAACTCTTTTATTTGTGCAAAAGTAAATCAGAACTCCAAATACCTAGTAAACAGCCATCCAAAGACCTGGTTTCTTATGTTGCATACTGTGTAACAATAACCGGGTAAGGTAATTGTTCAGCTTTGACAAGCTTTTCACTAAATTGGAAATAAAACAGCGTTCAGCAGCAGTATAACATACAGTAAGTCCTGTTTCAGCCATGGCTGTGCATCAAATCAAAAGTGAACTTACATTATGCTGAACATCTGAAGAGGAACACTAGATGAAATGGGCATTTCTGAAACTCCAGACTTCTGAACAAAGTAAAAACTCCTTTGTGTTATGTTTGTCGGTCTTGACTCACTCATGCCTTGTCTTTAGTGTCAATGTATATAAGCCATTATCGGTAATTTCTGTAATCTTTATGTTCATTGATAAGTTGCATTATCATGATTGTAGTTTAGTTATCCTTACATAAGTTAAATGTGTAGGATTCTTGATCTACAGAGAAAACTAAAGGAAATAAAGTGTAAGCCTTACTGCAACATATCATCAATTACAGGAATTATTGAAAAGCAAAGCTCATTAAAATTGGCTGATTTCTGTTTCATGTGCTCTTCTTGCTACTGTATTATTTGAAAAAGTCACATGATTTCTAATTTTTCTAAAGAATAAATCAGAGCATCTATACTTGAGTGTCAACTTTAATAATGTGATTTTGAGATAGATAGATAGATATATATATAGATAGATAGATAGATAGATAGATAGATAGATAGATAGATAGATAGATAGATAGATAGATACTTTATTAATCCCAAGGGGAAATTCACAATTTATTGTAATAAATATTCATTTTTATTTATTTGTAATAAATATTCATAATTATTGTAATGAAGGCATCAGAGAATGATGTTGGTTTTGCTTTTTATTGCTGATGTAAATTCTTAAAGAGGTACTTCACTTTCAGGGAGTTGAGATTCATTCTATATATCATTTATAATTACTCTGTTAATTAGTTATAAAACCTTTCTCCACAAATCATGAGCATCTGTGGATCTCACCTGCTACAAGCCCATATTTTCATTTAGTATTGAAGCGATCTTTTCCTTATTTGGATTTCTTCTGCTGCCTTCATAATCATTTTTGTCATCTGTGTATGCCTTTTAAACTCCCTAAAGACATTTATTGGTTTGCTTTTGAATTATCAGCTGCCACTTCCTGCACACATTGTAGTTTATGAATCAGAGTTCTTCATGGCATTCAATCAACATGTTGAGCGGATGACTGTTTTTTGATTGATTTTATTAAAATCAAATACCATTCCATACAAATAACTCATTTTACAAAAAAAGGTTTAAAACAAATCAACCCCACCCTGAGAAGAGAGAGCTAGGCCAGCAAAGTAAAACTTGAAGCTAGTAAAAATAAGTACATAGATAAATTAATAAATGAATAAAAATAAATGGAGTAAAAGAGGGGAAGGAATCTGCTTCCTCAATATAAATGCGTATTCTGAAATGTTATTGATTTGATCCTGCTAGGTTTTGAAAAAGTTTTGTACAGATCCTATAAAAGTGAATTAGATTTTTTCCAATTTCAAATAGTATATAACATCAGTTACCCACCAACTTAGAATAGGAGAGAAAGGATTCTTCCAGTTGAGTAAGATAGGTCTACATGCCAATAATGCAGTAAAGGCAATTCCAGTTAGTTTGTCCGTCTCCACTTTAAGCCCATCTGGAATTACACCAAACACAGCTGTTAATAGGTTAGGAGGGATTATGACACCAAGGCTGTCTGAGAGGCAATTAAAGATTTTGGTCCAGAATGACATTAATTTGGTGCAAGCCCAAAACACGTGGCCCAGTGAGGCTGGAACTTGATTGCAGCATTTGCAGGTTGGATCTTGCCCTGGAAACATTTTGGACAATTTTAAACAAGAGAGAGGCACTTGATATATAATTTTAAGTTGCATAATTCTATACTTTGCGCATATGGAGCTTGAGTGAATTCTGTGCATTGCTACATTCCACTTCTTTTCTGTTTTTTTGCTAACTAGGGGACTCTGCCCCTCTACTTGCTCTGCTTGCCAACCCGCAGTGCCACTATCTTGTGGCTGAGCCACTCAAAATGTGTTGAGGCATTCCACCATTAGAGATAGTGATTGTATTTAAAGAGATAGTACATAGAAAAATATTTGGAGCGCGGGAGGAAGACGGTTTGGTCCTTAGTTATTGTAGAAAGAAAATCAGTTACTTACTCACTACAACTGTCTATTTTAAATACCAATGAATAATACAATATAATAAAAAGTAAACATAGAAGTAAAGAAGTAAAATGTAATAAAAAGTAAATATTTAATTAAATTAATCAAAAATAATATTATGAATAGCTTTATCCTCTAACGTATATTCTATAAACAATGCTTTTCTGCATTTCTGTTTGCATATTGTTCAGGATATTTTTCTGTTTTTCGTTTATTGGACGATTCTCTTTGTTCTTGATTTTTATTATATGTGGGTCTTTTTGTTCATTTTCTTTTTTTTTTACAGTCATTATCAGCTCTTGCTGCTCTTTTCAGTCATGATCTAAAATTCAAGTTCTTGAATTGATAATTTACTTTTCTGCCTTGCCATTATAACCAATTGCATTGACGGGCTGAGTTAGCACTGACACTGTCACATGATGGTACAGAGAGTGGATGCGCAGTAGAAGTAATGATTGGGTGAATGGTGTGGAGTGGTCATGACTGAATAACATGGATACGATGCAAAAAAACTTTTTAAATATCACAGAAAGGACAGGTGCATGCTAATCACACCCAAAGCTAATGTGCCCACCAAGGGCAACACACAAGATGGGCCTAATAAAGTGTCCTATGACAATTCTACCTGTTGGTTTTAACTTTGAGCAGCGATCTTTTGGAACCAGGCTTGTACGGAAAAAAAACAAGGAAAAAACAACTATACACTTCCTACCCCTGAAACATTTTTAATTCAGTTTTTGCTTATTCTTCCTTCTACTGTCAAGTCCAACATATTGTACAATCGTATAGATTCATCCAGCCAACCATCCATTGTGAAACCAGGATTATGGGCAATTAAAGTGCATACAATTACTTTGTAAATTGCTTGACTAAAACTCAAAGGTGGCATTCAATAAAACACCAAGCATAACATAAGCAAAACACAGAGTTACATAAATTATATTTGCAAATCATCCACTGCCCAGCCTAACTACGGACACTCTGAAGTGCGTAAAGGTGCAATTAAATGACAAAACCTTCAGTAGAATAACAAAAAGACTTAACAATGGGTTCATCTTTGGCAACTACACATCCACTCAAAAGAAAGATGAAGAGAAAGAGAATGAAAAAGTATCAAATGCCAGTAAATCAAGGCAAGGCCTGCAATCAATAAAAAACCATATAAATGGCCCTAACAACCACACAAAACAGGAATTTGCTATAATAAAACAATGAGGCTTTAAACTTCATTTTAATGCTAAGATGGATATAGCTTCTTTAAAACTGATAGGCACCAGATCATGAAGTCGCATTATATACAGAGTGTTTTATACAGAAACAATATTCTTAACAAAGTTCATTGTTTTAATGAAAGTCGTGGACTCCTTACTCTGATGCATGTAAAACATTGATGAATTTTTCCCAGAATCCTTACCTGTAGTTTTGTTCACACAGGCCTTCAATCTGATAGTTCATTGATACTTTTGGAGGGAGCTCTGTCATAGTAACAGGAACACTATTCCCCTGAGAAGTGTTGCAGAAAAATAAATGAATATAAAACTTTCAAACAATAATTAAAAAATAGTAATGATGAATATGAATTTTTACAGTAAAAAGCCAGCAAAATGTGTGCTTTTAGGAGACTATAGAAAGTTGTAAAAAATGAAAGAAAAGAAGTCAATAATAACAGAAATCTTGACCAAGTTTAAACATTTCTGAATGAGATGTTGGATAAGAATGAATGTATCCCCTCCTTTATCAACCCATTCATGTTTTTATATTTAATTTTCAGTTATGCTTATACACAGTTCCCATGCTATGGAGCTATCTAAATATATCAATGTACAGTTGGGACAAACTAAAATAATGTAAATAGTGGAATTATAATTTTACTATAGTAAATGAAAAAAGTTTATGACTACAGAAAAATTGCCTTTTTATTTGGTACTGTCAATGAAGCTTTCAGTATATGTAATGTTGGAGAGACGGAGGTAATTATTGTGGAAGGACCATGGGAGAGAGCAGACTCAGGGCATTACCTCCCTTGGTTTGCTAGGTGGTAGCCCCTGGGTTGCTGCAGCACACAGATCCCAGCAGAGCTTCATGGGAGCTGGAATTCAGAACTGCCATGTTGGGTTCCGGGGGTACCACCAGAAGGTGTTGCAGGGGCTGTGGACCCCTACTTCATTGGGCTTCCACCTTGCCCAGATGTGTTTCCGGACCATGCTATTGGGACTCCCGGGCACTTGAATAAAAGAAGCCACCTGCCACTACTCCGGAGTAGACAGGGAGAGGACAAAGTTTGCCAGAGAAGGAGTGGAGGAGAGAGAAGAAAGAGATGCATGATTGTACTGCATTGATGTTTGACTGTACTGTACTGCTGTGGGGAACGAGGGAAAGCGCTTTCCCACGTGAATAAAAACATGTGCTGTGCTGGAACTTGTGTCAGGTTTGGATGGCTGGAGCGCCATCTGCAGGCCACAGTAGGTAAATACTGGAGTTATTAACTCCACATTTTAAACTCTTAACTGGAAAGCATATGCTTTGGTTGTGCGTTTATTAGAAATCAAAGTGAAATGAAAAACAATGTATATATACCATTATTACAGTACAAAAATTGTCTGAGTAGCATAACAGAATATTACAGCAACCCCTAGAGTGCATTTGTTTAAATATTTAACATAAAAAAGAATGGTCTGGACACAGTTAACATCATTGATCTCTTTTAAGTGACAGTAATCCCTGTAAATGACCTACATTGGTCTCTAATTAATAAGCAAAAAAGAAGTGTAAAAACAGAGCAGAGGGTTTAGGTCTAGGTTTTGTATTAATCCCTGGTGCTTAGAGCTCTGGCAAGGCCATTTGATAAAGGTTTAACTGCAAGCTGCTCAGAAAGATTAAATATTTTGGAAAAAGTGTATCACCAAAGTTGTAAAGTGAACACATTTGTTTGGGCTATTTCATTTGATAAGAAAAGCCTAAAAAAGAAAAACCTCCAAAACCCGGCTCTCAGGAGCCAGTCTTGTGTTCTTTTTCTGTTCAATTGAAATGAAATGATCCCCTTGCTACCATGTAACCCCTCCATTTGCCTGAGGGGTAAAATGATCAAATGTTTTCAATATTTATAAGATTGCTACAAGTGTAAATTACCGTCCTAGGCATAAAGCAACACAGAGCAGCTGACATTCTTTTTCTATGCCCTGAGCTGAAACTCACTGGATTCTGAAATATATTCCTGTGTATTTGAAAATAAGCATCATTATTGCATCAATGGGCCGATAGTAGCTAAACAAGTCATGCAGAAGAACTTTTCAATGGTTCAAAAACGAAAAGAAGGCGGTTGTTGAAAGCTGCTTTTTGGAAGCCACAACAGGCATGCAGCAAATGTAAGACTTGATGCATATTTTGTCTTGTAGTACAAAAGACTTTATTCCGCTCCCTATATTTTAATGAACTAAAACCTACCACGCTTAAGTTTATGGAATGCAATTTGTACATTTTCAAAAAAGTAATTTAGTTTTGGTCAATAGAGTTAGGTAATTGAGTGCTTTTTATTGCAGCTTCACTTTACACTGTACAGCATTTTTACATTATCAGGCCTGGAATGTTAGACATTATGTCAATGTTAAATTAGAAAACTCATACTGCATAAAGGTTAAATTTGGTTTAGCAGCACAAAAAGCTGCAATCCTTTAGAATGAACTTCAGTATGCTGGAGAACTTTTGACAACTACTACTAAGTGTTGGTGTTGCTTGGATTGTGAAATTCCCCATTCTACACAAAGACATGCAGTCAATATAAAATCATTCTGTAACCCATTATGCTGCATTAAACTTTTTCTCCTGTTTTATTCCTCATTCTAACCATGTGTCCTTTGTAACTGGTATTCCAAAATCACTATATTAATTCAGAATTCAGACTTCTTTACAATTCTTTTTGACATGGATAAAAGTAACATTTATTTTAATACATTTTTTTTATTTTTTTGTGTAGTTTAGTGCTAGAACACAGAATTATTTAAATAGGAATAGATAGTCACCTTAACACTGCTGCTCATGAATATATGAACTTGAGGGAATTTCCTTTTGGCTCAATGTGTGACACCTATAACACAATAACACTAAATTTCATACTAACACTTTTAGTTATTATACATTACTTTAAAAATATTGCATTGTCACATTATCAATTTACATTTTTACAGTAGATGTCATTTCTCCAATGTTTTACCAGTTTAATGAAAATATTCCATTCCTGCTATAATATATAGTGTCTGTTCACTGACCTCACTTAAAAAGTGAGCATGAGACATGTGGCAGTTGTCTTTAACTAGACCTTGAAATTAACACAGACTATGCCAGGCAGAAAAAATTGTTGGAGACCCTTGACACATTGTAATATATTTAAAAGATGTGTTTGGCCTCAGTTGCCATATATATGATAGTAAACTGACAGATTTTTATGGACTATGAAGCTTGATTTCTAATGGCAGGTTCACTTTTCATTTATAACTCAGCATCTCACACAAACAACAAAGCTCGGCCTAGAAGAGAGGTAACAGTTTACCAGAACAACAGGTACAATAAGTGAGGAAACTTTAGTTAATCATATATGGGTAGTACTATATGTATGATTTTCTTTACTTTTAAAATAAAGCCTGTGAAATACCTTTTTTTTGCTCTAGGAGCCTAGTTAAAACTATGGGTTCCCTAGCAATAAGGCAAAAGAAAGGAAAAAATCAATACTTGCCATGTAGCATGTAGCCAATGAAATAAGGGAATGATTTATGTATGGACGGATGCAGGCTGAATCAGCTGGGGCTTCGTGCAGAGAGAGAGAGAGAGAGAGGTGCGCAGGGGTGAGCGCTGGACTGCAGTGATTATTCCAATGACCAGATTTTTCTTCTTCTTTTCTCTCTCTCTCTCTCGATCAACAGAAATAATCCCTTATTCAGTATTAAAAAACAGAGTGAAGCAACAACAAATAACTAAAACAAAATAGAGCACTTTGTGGACTACCAGATGGATCAGCATATGTCTGTCTTCTTTAGATTAGTGAGACTGTATTAAAATTAACATGCTGAGAAAAAAGGAAAAAAAAGACAGAGCGCAAGAGAGAGAGAAAGAGAGAGAGAGGCTTGATGTATGGGCTGCGGTCATCTGACATCCCCCGGTATCACCACCCAAGTGAGGGCCAGCCCGGAATGGACATAGTTTATAGACAAGAGGCAGGCAAAGAGAGGCTTCAACAGGATTCTAGGGAGGGAGTCAACAGCCAGCCTACCAGACCCCACATTCTAGTTTGAACCGTTGAACATTTAAAAGACAACTAGTTTCAAAAGGTAATTACTTTTTCCTTTTTGCATCATACTGTGTTTGATTGAACTATTCTCTGCTCCCAAGTGCTGGAGGCAAACCTTTACCTTTAGATGTGCATGCTTACTTTTCTAAGGAGTCAAGGGAAGTTTTAAAAACAGTTTCTGTATGCTGAGAAATCTGAACTTTTATTTTTATCATTTAAAAATCAATTTGTGTTGCCAAAAAGAAAATTATTTTTGAAAGTATATACTAATGTTAATATTATCCTAGTAAGACACTAATGTCCATGGATATATACCAAATTATTGCTCACTGTGCTGAGCTTATGTTGCCTAAATTTTGAAATATGTTTTATTCGCCTTCTGTATTTTATATTAGTAAAAAATAGGCACTGTCAATGTATGGATAATAGCTAAAATATCTGTTATAACAAATCATCTGAGGAAAATCAAGTGTTTATGTAAGGATTATAAAAGTAATTGCTGCTGTCAAGTAAATTATTACGCTGTTTTATATTTTTATGTTTCATTTCTTTACTAAAATAAAAAAAAAGTAATTGGCATTGGTATATTTAATTTTTTAACAGCCTGGAATTGTTTGATATAAAATTATGGAACAGAATTGTTTAATGATTTAAAATTCTATGCTAGGGTAAAAATGATGCATTTAGAATTACCGTTCAGTAAACGTTCTATAAATAATTATTGACAATGTTATTAATAGTATAGTTTGCAGTAGGTGCAGAAAAGTGCTGATTGATTCTTTTGAAAAGATTCAGTAGCAGAGCATACGGTAAGATTAATGCAGTGCCATTTACGACTGGAAAGTTTTTAATAGGAAACTTTATTTTGCTTATATAGCCCAAGTATTATGTGCTAAAACTGTCAACTATTTGGTTCTTAAGAACAATGTCGAAGAATTAAGTCCTTTACTTCTTCTTGCCGTGGAAGACATGGAATACAATGTGTGCAAATTTGGTTCAGAATGAAAAACTCTGTAGTACTTTAAGTCTTAGAACACAAGAAATCTGGGCTAAGTTGACTATTCACTCTACACCCCATCAGCATCCATAGAAGCATTGAAGCTTGGTTGTTTTAGCATTGTAAGATGTTTCTCAGGAAAGCACTGGTACAATTGTTCAAAACAATTGCTCCCATTTCAAAAAATGAATACAGAAGTGTTTTAAAGGATTTTTTTTTCTCTAAGTGTTAGTAATATGTGGTTGCTTGATGGTGTACTGGTTAGCAATGCTTCCTTACAAGCTGAGATAGCCAGGTTCTACTCGGGACTTGACAACTGTCTGTGTGGAATTTACACATTCTCCCTGTTTTTTGTGTGTTTTACTCCGGTTCAGCTGGTTTTGCTCCCACATTCCAAAACTGTTCAAGTTATGTTAATAGTTCACTATAAATTGTCCCTCGAGTAGATTTTAAGTGTACTTTACAGACTGTTGCACTGTCCGAAGCACCAATTCCTGCTAGAAATTGGAGTGAGTGTTTATGGGGATGAGTGAACATTCACCACACTTTCCACATCTAATCAGTCAGTTAAAACCTTTTTGCTTTTAAATATTCAGATTATTTTTATAAAGGGATTTCCACCTTGAAAGTAGAGCAATCAACAACTTTGTTGTCCTCCCCTTCCATTACGAACCAGCTGTATCCCTTTGTCAAAAGCTAAGCAGTTAAAGGAGGCAAATAATGAAGAAAAAAAAGATGAACAAAAACAACTGTCAATAAGCAATGTTATACGGAAAACGTGTGCAGTTTTTCTGGCAAATAAATACATTCTGGTAGATGCATTCAATAAACTCTTGAAGAGGCTGTTAATGCGTATCCCCTTCTTGGGCCCCTATGCCATCAATAAGAGAAAACAGCAAATAAACAAAGAGAAGTGCCATATACGTCCTTCTTTCTGGAGGCTGCATCTTGGCTTTTGTTTTGAAGATAAGCTTTTTCTTCACATGATACAGTGCCATCTTTCTCTGTTAAATTCACACCCACCCAAGTATAAATATATGTGCTACTTTCTAATCCTTAATTAAAAGAAAACACATTTGTGCAACTTGCAGTGTGGGTAATTTAATTGTGTTACCCTCCACTGTTCCTCGGCTCTATAATTTGCTTTTTTATATGTTTTCAGCCACAATAGCCAACTGAGCTTGGTTCTTAAAGCAGGTTAACAGCAGGGCAGCTAGTGGTCATCCTTTAATTTCACTTCTTCTTACCAGAGGTCATCAGGGGTCAGGCTAAGGCAAAGGCTAATTAGTTTAACCCCGCAGAGGGCAAGGTTACACAGATTGCTATTGGAATAGAGTCCGCTTCCCAATCAATCTACTGGGTTTTGAATTTGTTTTTGCCTTGCTATTGATAAATGTCCTTTGCTGCTTTTGCAACAAAATATGCAAGTACAGCCTGGTCTGCATTTATTTTCCCTTTTAGTTGAACTTTTAACAATAAATCAGGAAGCATCGTCATTATTTGTTTGATTATTTATGAAGAAGTAGAATGTGGCAAAGTAAAACAGAATTTGCCACATGAAAATATCTGCATGCTCTGAATGTTCAGGGCTGTAATGCTGCAAGATTCCCAGTCCAAAATAATCAAGTAGCGAAAAATACCCTGAGGGTAGTGGTCCTGCATATTTATTTTGTCCTCCATTTTCTCATATGGTGCAATACATTTTAATATATGTCTATGTGAGTAAATAGTGTATTTCATCTTTATTCATTTATAGATTTATCTATGTACTTATTTTTACTAGCTTAAAGTTTTACTCTGCTGTCCTAGCTCTCTTTCTCAGAGGTGGGGGTTGATTTGTTTCAAAGCTGTTTTTGTAAAACTTGAGTTATGTGTATGGAATATTATTTGATTTTAATAAAATAAATAAAAAATTGTGTATTTTTGTAAATTTAAAAATGTACATGATGTTAAAGTTAAGCTAAAAGTTAAATCACAAGTGTATTTTTGCTGCCAAGATATAGAAATTGTCTGCAGCAATATTTAAAGCAGTAGTGTAAAATGAAATCACTGCACTTGTGTTATAATGTGCTGAAATATTAGTGATACTCAGGATGCCCATGCAATTGTACATCTATACATAACCCCACACAAACATTTATTTTTTGCAGCTAAGGGGCTCATTGGCACGGTGCTTAGCCCTGCTGCTTCACAGCTCAAGAGCCAGGAATGGCTATCTGAGCTTTTGAATTTATGTCAGGTCCTCTCACACCCTAAAGAAGTGCTTGTCAAGTCAAATGGTGAATCTAAATTGCCTCTGTGTGGATGTGTGAATAATGTGCCCAGCAGTTGGCTGGCATCTCATTCAGGGTTGGTTCTCATTTTGCCCCTGATGCTTCCCCTGTTCAACTCTGTACTTGACTTAACAGTCCCAGAAAGGTTGTTTTTATGATGTACATTAGATCAGAAAACTAAGATGTTAAACATGACTTTCTTCTGTATGAAACCCTTATCTATATTATTCTAGGACAGAGGTGTCGAACTCCAGGCCTGGAGGGCTACAGTGGCTGCAGGTTTTCATTCAAACCCTTTTCTGAATCAGTGACCAGTTTTCACTGCTAACTAACTTCTTTTCCCTTCATTTTAAAAGCCCTGTTTTTAAGGATTCAGTCCTCTGAATTTATTCCTTTCTTCATTAAATGACAGCCAAACAGAAATGAGATGTGAAATGAGCCAACAGATGACCAGCTAAACTGAGATTTCAAACCCCAACCAAATTTACTCCAACCAATCTCTTAATGAGAAGCTCATTCTTGCTGTTAATTAAACCCGTTATGCTTGTCACAGCAGACATTTCCAAAACTGTTGATTTTTTTGTTTTTTCTAAGTGCACTGTCAAAATGTTTTGGTGACGTGAGAGATCAACCTTAATGAGATCTTCAAGTTTAGTTTCAGATATTGCTTGATGGACACAGATAAACTGATCATGTGGCAGCTTGTTTTGTGTCCCATTATTGTTTGGCTGGTAATTAAGGAAAGAGAGACAACTAAAGGACCTGAGTCGAGTTAATTAAAGCTTAAAGCAAAAGAAGTTAATTAACAGCGCTAATGGTCACTGGTCACTAATAAAGAAGATGGTTAGAATGAAAACCTGCAGCCACTGTGGCCCTCCAGGACTGGAGTTCGACACCCGTGTTCTAGGATATGGATATATTTCAAAATATTTTTATTGTTATTGCTCCATGTGCATAGTTTTAGAAAGCACAGAATAATAAAAGGACATACAGGCCTAAATATTTTCACACTTGTAAAAATAATACTTATACAATGCCAATATATCTAACCTTTGAACATTAATCATATCATTAAATTAACATTTTCAGGTCTAATACAGAAAGAGAGAGCAGCTCCTTATTGTATAGTATTGTACAATACACACCCATGGCTTAAGATTTAACTATTGTCTGATAAAATGCTTGGCACCATCTGGCAGGCAAGTTAAACAGGATGATATTATTGGAAGTGACATATTTCCATTTTCTGAAAATCTGATTTAAGCAATGAAATTAAATTCTAAATAAACTACAGTATATTATTTAGGTTTAGGACGGTGATTAGCAACATTTTGCTTAAGGGATTAATAATACATGAACAGTTTTCTGTGCACATATATATTTTTAGGTTGTCTTATTTAGTGTTTTCCCTGGTAAATGTCATCCTTCCCTTAGCCTTACATTACCATTTAAATCCAGCGATGGTAAAGAACTGACTTTTTAATGAGTGCCATGGGGTCACTGGCCAAGTAGGATTGGGTTTTTCAGGCCGGTGAAGATGGATGGAGCTCAACTGAGAGAAGGTTTCAATATCTGAGAGTAGCCTTCAGAGCTGCAAGGTACAATCAAGGTGTTACTGAAATTAAGCAGAAGGGCTAGTCAGGAAAAAAGAAAAAATTAGTGCAGCGATAAAGCAATAGGCAAGATTTAAAAAAAGGATGAACGTGCAGGGCAGCATTTTTTCATGTATAAAATGAAGAATATTTTTTAAAAAATTGTTTAGTCATCATAAAGCACAAAAGACACTAAAAGCAAGGTATGCAAAATATCTTAGCATCCACACCACACCACACCTTTTTATAGTAATAAAAAGGTCAGACTCCTGTACGTATCTAAAATGTTTTTCATCCATTTTCTAAACAAGTTTAAACAAAGTTTGGATCACAGTAGGCTGGAGCCTGTTCTGGAAGCACTGGGTGGAAGGCATGTCTTCAAATAATACAGTTAAAATAATACTAAAAAAAAGAAACAAGTAACACAATAAAACAGCACCAAAATAACAACTAAATACAGCATAAAATAAAAACCAAGCATTGTATTCAAACAGATATCAATATTTTTATACATGTATTTCTTTTTTTTTATTTGAACGTTGAGTCCCTGTGTTTTGCAGAGGACACAGTCTCCCTGAAAAACAGTTGTTATATCTTGCAGATCAGACTAAATGCCTGATCACTCCACACACGCAGTTCACAATAGGCAATGGGCAAAACACTCAAACATCTGAGAAAAAAATACCACTTACAGTATAGCTTGTCTTTTAAACAAATCTTGAAGTAAATCTTTGTTAAGGCAATGTAAGGCATCACATCAGCAACTTTAGAGTAGTGGTCTTCAGGATCACATGGAAAACATTACTGGAAAAATAGGCCTTTTCAGGGCATTCTGGTAAATTCTTCAATAAAAGAGTCTTAGGCTTCACATTCAGATCTGTCTTGTTTTATAGTTTGCCTTTGGATGTTTATAAGCAAAAGAGGCCTTGTATTACAACTTAAAATCATTCTCATATAGTTTTTGTTGTAAGTTATGGGAGAGTATTAAGGTCACAGAGAATAAATACAAGTTGAATGTGTTCCAGTAAAACATATGGAAAAATAGTATGGACACCTCTAGGAAAACCTTTGTTTTGCTTGCTCTTTCAGAATACAGTCACTTACTGAACAACATATTATGTGGTATTTTGTACATCCAAACACCATTTTTTTATTATTTTATTGAATTTATTAAAATCTAATAACATTCCATACACATAACAAAAAAGAAAGAAAAACTTTACAAAAAAGAAAAAATAAAGGCTCAAAACAAATCAATCCCCAACATTGAGAAATAGAGCTTGGCCCGCAGAGTAAAACTTTATGCTAGTAAAGACAAATGAATAGATAAAATAATAAATGAACAAAAATAAATGGAGTAAAAGAGGGGAGAGAACACGTTTCCTCAATTTAAATACTTATTCTAAAATGTTATTGATTAGATCCTGCCAGTTTTTGTCTTTGATGTTTTGATCTTATACAGATACTCTTAAGTACAAATTTGATTTTTTCCAGTTTCAAATAGTATATAACATCAGTTACCCACTGACTTAGAATAGGATAGTTAGGATTCTTCCAGTTGAGCAATATAAGTCTACGTGCCAATAGTGTAGTAAAGGCAGTTCCAGTTTGTTTGTCTTTCTCCACTTTAAGCCCATCTTGAAGTACACCAAACACAGCTCTGAATGAGTTAGGAGGGATTGTGACACCAAGGCTGTCTGAAAGGCATTTAAAGATTTTGTTCCAGAATGATGTTAATTTCTTGCAGGCCCAAAACATGTGGCCCAGTGAGGCCGGAACTTGATTGCAGCGTCGAGGTTAGATCTTGCCCTGGAAACATTTTGGACAATTTTAAACAAGAGAGATGCACTCAATATATAATTTTAAGTTGAATAATTATATGCTTTGCACATGTGGAGCTCGAGTGAATTCTGTGCATTGCTACTTTCCACTCCTCAGAGCCACAGCAGCAGTAAAATAACCGCAACACAAAGCAAATAATCATTTTATACTTAGATAGTATTAAAGAGTCTTTCAGCATACTTTTCCACAATCAGTCTCTGCCAGGAGCCCCCAGATAAAAGGTGCTTTCAGTGCTCCAGCCAGCCATTATTTTCTTCTGTCAAAGCCAGCAGAAATTTGAAGGGTTAAAAGATAGGGTCACACTAGAGCAGAGTTGAGCAGGTCAAAAGAAGTGGAGCATTAGTGTGTCTGGGGTCCAACCATTGTGTGGTCTCAAATGACAGGGTCTGGTAACACTCTTTGCAACTTTAAGATAATGTGTTTTATACTCATTACTTATTATTATTTTAATTGATAATAATATTTAAAGATAATGTTTATACTCAGAACTTCACTCCCCATTGCCAGAAAATATCTAGGAACAAAGAAACTTATTAGCTCAAAGAATACAGTATTTTCTCATAGTGTAACAGTGAAAACAAAGGGGTGAATCTATAATGAAAAGGAACAGCTAGAAACAGAAGATAATAGTGATAAATAGAAATAAACCATGAAAGAGTAATATGTCATAAGCAGGTTAAATAAGTCCAAAAATGTATTGACTGTACAGACCACAGTAATGCTGTCAACATTAATTAAATTTTATGGCTACCTACAATTTTATAACAGGGCACTCCCTAATCAAATGGGAAAACCAAAATCCATTACAAGCCATTATGTATAAAGGACAGATTGCTTCATTTTATGAATGTACATAACGGCTCACTGTCACTAGAAGAGAAGGAAACTGAAGAAGGTGCAGAGGATGAAAACAATGGATCAGGAAGACGTAGTTTAAACAATATAACTCCTAAAAGTCTTCACCTTAAAAGATTATTAAAAAGTCTGTACGAATGGCATGAACATTCCTGAAAGGGTGCTATACAGAAATAAATGATTTTGTTTGTTTGTATATTTAGCACCGATGTGTCATGTTCTACAGTAGTTTGAGTTTCATTTTTACTCTTTTTAGTTTTCCTGGAATTCATTTTATTTCATCTTAATATATTTCACATTCCTTTTGTTGCATCATTTATGGCATCATTTATGAAGAATTTTGCATTTGATGTTATGGATATTTAGCTGTTACATGGTTCCTGAAATTCACAGGTCAATTTGTGTTATACATTTGTAAATGTGATATTATGTAAGGTCTTCATTCCATTGCTTGTCACAAGTTTATTGTCTCTTGCAACATTCACTACCATAACTTGCTTTGTTTTTTTCCATTATCAGCTTGCTGCATCTTATTGTACCAATGTTGCGTGATACTTTATGTTCTCCTGTTTTATATGTGTGAATCACTCCAAGAATAAATTACATTTTTGACCCAAACAGAGTTCCATAATTAAATTCCATAATGCTTGTATCATGTTTATTAAAAATAAATTATATGAATTATATGTTAAAAGTATAACTGAGGAAAGACATTTTATGTAAAAGTCCATTTTGCATACCCAAGCTATTTATACAGTACTTATAGGTCTTTTTGGGTTTCTCAAGAGGTGCCAATTCAAAAAGCTGAATGCAGTACATACTTAACTGTTTGCTGCATGGGCTTATCAACACATTTATAAGACAAAAGACGCTGATGGAGAGGTGCGAGCGGATTTAAGGTGGGCCGGGTTTACAAGCTTTTTCGTAAGCTTTGGTAATTCTAGTGTTAAGGTGGGAAGTTCATTTGAAGTGCCGTATCTGAACAAACAGAACAAAGGTAAGAACATAAGAATAAATATAGCATTAGATTAACTTTTTAACCTTTATTGTCACATACTCTGTGAAAGCAGAGTGAAATTCTTGTGCTACCGTTGCAATGATGTATAAGTAAATACAGTAAATAAATAAGAGTAGTAGAAGACAGATAGATAAATAAACAAATAAATAAATAGATATCGTAATCAAATAACTACAGTAAATAAGAGTAAAAGAATATAACATACAATACCAGCAGGTGGGTATAGGACACAATACAGGGCAGGCAGGAGCAAGTTACTGGGAGTTCAGTGACGTTATGAGGAAGCTCTCCCTGAAGCAGGTGGAGAGAGTGACGAGGCTCTGGTAGTACTTTCTACAAGGCAGAAGTGAAAACAGGAGATAAGCTGAGTGACTGTCATCAGAGATGATGGATTCAACTCTGCACAGACAACTGGTTGATTAGATGGTATAAAGCTATAGTAGGTCAGACCTAAATATTTTAGAAGCTGTATGGACAGCCCTTTGGAGGAGTTTACAATCCTGGCATGTGAGGTTTGCAAACCACACCGTGATGCATCCTGTTAGGATACTTTCAATAGTAATAGTCTATTAGTGTTTTAGTTCTCACCCCAAAGCTCTTTATTCTCATCAGAATAGGCAGGTGGTGAAGAAAAACCACAAAAGGCACATTGGTGATGTGGACACCCAGGAACCTGAAACTGCTAAATGTCTGCACAGTGAAGCCATTGATGTGGAGAAGAGCGTCACTGCCTCTGTTCTTTCTGTAGTCAGCAATTCAGAAACTGATGAACTTTGTTCTGTTGACATTCAGGGAGAGGTTGATGTCATGGCACCATATCTGCCTCCCTGCTTTTTTTAGTGTTTTGGCCCTGGTGTGTACTGTTTTGGAATTTAAATTAAATGCTTGCTATATTGCTGATTTTGCCAAGTTTAACTAGTTTTGGGAGGGCTATGGGTTTCACTTTGACCAATTTAGAACTGCATTTTCAAGCTTAATCTAATTCAGATTCATTATGCTGTCTTCTGATGTATCTGTAATGAACAGAAAAAACGTCTTTCTATTTTCAGTTGCAGATATTGCAGATAATGGTGGTCACACGCTGTAGTGTACAGAGAGCTGCAGCAAGTGAGACAGTCCATTAAATAAACTTTCATTTCCAACAGTTCTGATTTGATATAAATATTATTAACAGTATTAGGAATATATGTAAAGGTGACATTCTTGCCATCATCAAAGATGGAGCTACTTGGAATCTCTTGTGTCTGTACCACTAGGAGCAATTACTGTTTCTGTGAACAGCAGCCACTTTGACTTTTGCATAAATGGTCTACTAGACAGCAAGACTTACTAAAACAGTGAATATATATTATGTTCATGGTAAAGTTGTGAATAAGGCAGATGTCTCTTATACTATGCTAAAACCAAGAATGTGCTTAAAAGAATTACATGGAGATAATTTGCATGGGATTATGTAATAACAAACAGTTTGCATCTTTGCACTAAGGATAGCATAAATTAAAACAGCAAAAAGAAAGAAGAGACAAATGGATGGAAAAAAGATAAAGAAAGAGACACAAAAACACTTGGAGTTTCAATATAAAATGAGCTTATTGATCTCAGTGGAAAAGAACAATAAATATAGATAGAAAAACAATTGGCCATTTAATCTGAATTCTACTTTAATAGCATGTTATTAGCTGGAATTAAGATGAGGTTTATACCTTCATGGCCAATATGGTGGTGGGAATTAAAGGGGTTTGATTATGAAAAATCAAATCTGCTTATAGCCCACTATACAACATGAATGGAACTGCAATAAAAACACTGCCATCAATTCAGTTTATGAAAAGTTAACTGATTTGACATGATTCTGATTTCATTTGATTCTGAGTTCATTTGCTTTCCTTGTTTATAAATGTGCCGTTGAGCAGCTGGGGATGAAGAATTTTCAACTTCTTTGGTTATACTATTGCTATGTTTTTGCGAGGTGTTTATATTCCATTTTTATTTATTTTTTAATTTGTATTATTTAATATAATTATTTCTGTTATTGTTCTGTTCATTTATCATTTATTATTTATTCAATACATTTAATGTATTGTTTTCATTATGTTAAGGAATATTTATGTACTTTTTCTTTAAATTTTTTAATGTTCCTTGTGTTTTGTCGGTGTAACCTCAAGAGGCGGGACCACCCCTTCCATAACCACTATGGACTTCTCCCAAACCCATAAAAGGAAGGCTGGAAATTGTAGTCTCTGGTTCATTGAATGTGCTTCTGTGGAGTTTTGTTTATTCTGTCAATTTTGCTTTGTTTCTTTAATTTTGCTAATTTCTTTGACTATTTTTTTGCCTCATTTTAATGATTTCAATTAAAGATTTTGTTTTAGGACTTGTTTGCTTTCGGATTGCCTTTATGGAAACTCCTTATGCCTGTTTTTGCTTAATCATTTTGTGATGTTTTCTTTTTATTTTGATAATAGATATTCTTTTATAAAGATTCTTTTGAGGTCCACCTCTTTTTAAAGCCAGGGATTACAGTACAGTAATACTCTTCCTTGTAAAAGGCATTTAGATTATATTTTGGGACTATATATTGTGAGATATGCCCGGCTATTCATCCCGGCCAATACCCCCAGGCCATTAGATGGAGCCCTCCTGAATGCCAGCAGGGAATCATGGACAGTGGAGTCATAATACACAGCCCTGCTGGATACCATGGGGGCCACCAGGAGTCGCTGCAGGGAGGCCCAGGGATTTATATTTTCCGTATAGCTCGGAAATATTTCCAAGTCACGGGAACGGAAGAAATGATATACTTCCGGGCTGAAGAAAAAGGAGTTTTTACTTGACCCGGAAGTGACAGAAAGTCACATGGACTGAGGGACAAACACTTCCGGGTCAAGGACTATAAAGGACTGTGGGAAATCCCAGACGGACGAGCTGAGTTGGGAGGCAGGGTGGCTAAGCGTCTGGGAGTGGAGGATTGGTTTATATGTGATTTGGTTTATGGTTTATTGTTATTGGAGAATTGTGGAGAGGAGTGTGCCTTGTGCACTTATTATTATAATAAATAATAATTATTTGGACTTTTACCTGGTGTCTGACGTGTGGTCTGAGGGTACAAGGTTTGAGAAAGCCCTAAACTGTCACAATATGTATATACTGTATTTGAACTGTTCAAGTCAAAGCCCATCTGTCCCAGTGTAAACTGAAGTTAGTTGTCAGAATAAACAGTCAGGCATTACCTGGGAAGGCTAGTAGGGAGTCTGACCCGCTTTTTAGTCTTTGGTTTAGAGGCCTCATGCCACTTTCGCTATTTTCCGTACTGCAATTACAGAAACTGTATACTAAACTAAAGTTGGATTTGAATATTGAAGGGTTTTTGTTGTCCCTGGAGTTATTTGCCTCTGACATCATAAAGGAGAGATTTGCACTCAAAGCGAGTTTCATTTCATTTTTTCTTTAATAATGCATAATGCAATAATGCATTCCAGAAAAAGCCTGTTTACCTGAAAAATAAACTATACAATTAGGACAAGTGCAAGACAGGTAAAGAGCAATACCACAGTGTAAATAGATAATAAATAAAAACAGGTAAGTAAACAGATTTGAAATAGTAATAAATAAAAAATAAATAACAGCAAGGATTAATAATGAAAAAACAACAGTAGTAGCAACTGTAACAAATGTGCTACATGTATAAATAAGCCATTAGAAGCAGATCTGAGTTCTGCACAGATTTGAGTCCAGCCAGCCAAGGGTAGAAGCTGGTGCAGAATGTGGCAGAACTGGTTTGGATACTACAATACCTGCTGCCAAATGAAAATGGGACAAACAATCTGTGGGAGGGGTGGGAGTGGTACTTCATAATGCTATACGCATTGCAGGTGCAAGGTTTTATAAAGACTTTTTAATGAAAGGCAGTGCTGTGTACACTATCTGTTGCAGGACTTTAGTCAGATGCCCTGCCATTCCCAAACCAGATAGTGATGCCCCTGTTCAGAATGCTCTCGATGGTGTTCCCCTAGATTGTGGTAACAATGGGGGGTAGGTAAGCTTGAACTCTTCAGTTGTCGATGAAAGTGGAAAAGCTGCTGCCCCTTTTTGGCCATGGATGTGGTTTTATTTAACAAAGTCAGGTCAGCTAACAGGTGCACACCAAGGAATTTGGTGCTCTTCACCATTTTCACCACAGAGCCCTTGGCATGCAGTGGGTTGTGGACAGAATGGTCCTTCCTGAAGTTCTGAGCATACTGTACTTAATGTATACAGGGTAAGGAAAATTGGCTTATGGTATTCCAAAGGTTCTAATGTTCCAGAAAGACACTTGAGATAACAAATTACATGTAAAAATGGTCTAGGAAATCATGTTTTAAAAATTAACCAAATAAATCACTGTTAATCCCTGAGGCTTCAAATATTTAATTTTTTTCCCCTTGTAACACATCACATTAAAACTCCCAGTGGTCGATGTTACTTTGTGGCTGGCTGGTTTAAGACTATGGTTTAATTCCTGTCTTTTAGGAATGACAGTAATATATCTTTTTTTCAAAGATTTCTTCTAGTACTGCTGGTACTATTTCCATGACAACACTATTATTTACTATTCTTGAAGTGTTATTGGTGTGGATTGGCAGCCTTATTAAATATTAATGATTGGTAAAATTTTTAATAAGATTAAATGAAAAAGACTACAGTTAATCTATGGTTATACACTTGCTAGTTTAGCCTACAGCTTTGAATTTTTTGTTCTTTATTTTTAGAGAAATTATTACAAATAATCAAACTGACACACACCTTTAGAGGATGGTTAGTGCTTTTATAGGTGAGGTATATGTGAGCTTGCATGTTCATCTGGTTTCCTATCTAAAGTTGGGTCGTTCCTTGCACCCATTACTACAGTGATAAACTCTGACTCATCACAGCTCTAAAACTGGACTAAGTGGGTGTATCAAACAGACTAACAGATGTGGAAGACCCCTGGAAAATGTCCTCATTCAGCTAAACAGAAATACTAACAAGTGATTAGTTTGGCAAGTAAATGTAGAAAGAATTGCCTATAGCATACAGGGATGCAATTTTTATGTAATTTTGGAAAGAAATGAAAGAAAGATTCTGTATTGCCAATAATGCATACCATCCCTTCATATAAGGTACAGAAACAACCAGTAACAGAATCACTTCATTTTCAGCAAAGAATTGACCTAAAAGTATATAAATCTCCTTAGATGAAGACTTAGAATTCAGTTCAGAATGGTTGACGTTCAGTCAAATTATGTGATGGAGGCTGGATGAGCCAGGAGGTGCGCTGCTAAAGCTTTGCATTTTAAAGGTGATGGCTCAATCCCTTAACATAACATAAATAACATGCAGTCAAAAGCATGGTCAAGCTTTCCCAAGTCATTGCTCTGATGTATAACACCTTATTTTTATACAATCTGTTTGTCTGTGGCATGAACCATATTAAATCCAACATAAACAAGTCGTTATCCAATTCCAAACATTTCACCAGGGTATGGTGTGCTTTGACTTCCTTATATTGTAACGCGTTTATGAAATTCAAAGATTACATGTTTTATTGTATGAATTACCAGTTAAAATGTCTGCAGTTTTATGGATGCTTTGTAATGAGACTAAGAGGCAGACATGCTTGAAGTGCACATTCTGCACAACGTGCACATTTATCAGGTACTAAGGCAGAGGACATCAATCAAGAAGAACAGCATTTTCTAGGAGACACTATACAGGAAAAGCAGAAATAAGCAATAGCTGATGTTTCTTTTTCAGGTTACTGTAATAGTTTTATGCAAATATTGCTAACAAATATAAACATAATATATTATATAATACAACACGTCAAAGTGTAATGGAATGTGATAGTAATGTTTAGTGTAATCTACTCAGTGTCAATTTCAGTTTCCCAATTCCATTGCAATTGGAAAATATCTATTTAAACAAATGTGCTTAGTTACTTAATTCAAGAATTGCATCCGGTTACTGGCCACAATTGTTTGATATTTTCAATCAATTCACTTTCTGGGTTTACTTTTTCATTATAGGTAAGAATTACCCGTGGATGGGACTACTGCGGGACACACAACAATACCAATAAAATTTTTGTAATTTTTCTAAGGCACAGTGTCTTATAAGATGTCAACAAAATAGATGCAAAGAAAAACAAAATAGAAACAGAACAGAAGAATAAGCATGAATTAGATTATATTAGATTGTATTAGGTTAGATTAGATAATCCCAAGAGGGAATCCTAATGCATCCAGCATCAGAAACATATAAAAAAACAAGAATACAGACTCAAAGGACAAATAATACAGCCAATCAATCATAAATAAATAAATACATAAACTTACTGAGTACTGTGGCGGATGGCCAGGACACCTCTTCTGTATATGGTCCAGGAGAACAGGCATAGACTGAACAGTACCTCCCCCGGAACACTAGATGGCAGCCCCCCTGGAGGGCAGTGGTGCCTCGGATTCCTGCAGGGCTCCAGAAGAGATGGAGTTCTCTACAACCCTGTTGGCATCTGGTGGTGCCACCAGGGGGCGCTGCAGTGGTTCCTGAGCCCATGTGGGTGGTTCTTCCGCCACACCTGGAAGTGCAGTTGGAAATGGGTCATCAAACACCTGGGCTATAAAAGGAGCCAGCAGACACCACTCCGGGAGCCAGAGTTGGGAGGAGGAGACAAAGTTTGCCAGAGAGGAGTGGAGGAGAAAAGAAGAAGAAAAAGTATTGTGTTGGAATAGTGCTTATTGGGACTGTGTTGTGCCTGTGGGAATGGGGAAGGCATTGCCCACAGGTGAAGTAAAGAGAAGTAAAAACTTGTGTTTTCATATCTGTGCCTCTGGTGTCTGTCTTTGCCTGGTTGGGTAGCTGGTACGCCCCCTGGTGGTCTTGTTACAGTACATATGGGTGGAGTATTGAATTGCCTAATATCAGTGGGCAAAAAAGACCCCAAGAGGCACTTTTTAGCACACTGTGATAGAATTAGGCTATGAGTAAAAGTGCACCAAGAGAGCACCTCCTGGAGGGGATGGAGGTGATTTTTCATGATGGCATACAATTATGGATGATGATTCCATTATCCTCTTTTCCACAACAACTTCCAATGTGTCCAGGGTTTACTCTGCATTGGAAAAGGCTTTCTTATTTAGGCATTGTGCTTCTTTTGTTTTCACCTTGCTTTACCAGGAGACTACAGCATAGAACATCACACTGCCTACTATGAATTAGTAGAAAATCTCTAGCAGCTTGCTGCACACATCAAAACACCTGAGTCTTCTTAGCAAGTCCAGTCAGCTCTGTCCCTTCATGTACAGCACCACTGTGTTTATCAGACCAGCCCAGTGTGCTGTTCATGGGAACCCCCAGGTACTTGTAGCTCTGCACCTCTTCCATGTCTTCCCCGAACTGGTCTCAGAGGCCTCTTGACTCATCAAAAGTTCACCACCAGCTCTTTTGTCTTGCTGATGTTAAGTTGCAGGTTGTTGTTCCTGCACAACAAGATGAAGTCCTCCATGACTTTCCTGTACTCTGACTTTTCTCCATTTTTAATGGAGACTGTGACGGAGAGTCATCTGAAAATTTCTATAATAGATAAGAATTAAACAATATGCACTTACATAACACATATATACAAGTAATAGGAAAAGCAGAGCCATTTTATAGAACTACTGTACTGTGCCCTCCATAATGTTTGGGACAAAGACATATTTTTTCTTAATTTACCTCTCTCCTCCACAGTTAAATTCAGATGTGACCAGAGTGCACAGCACAGTCTTTAATCTAAGGGTATTTACATGCATGTTGGTCACAACAAGTAGAAATGACAACACTTATTCTACATGGTCCCCCCATTTCAGGACCCATAATGTCTGATGAAATGGTAAGATGTCCTGGGGAGGGATCGAGGAAAAAAAAAAGAAACCTACAGGTCTGCAATACTGGAGAAAAAACAAAATCTTCAGGGGTTCCATAAAATAAGCGTACTTAAATTGATCCTATTATTTTTTAAAACTTTGTCCTAGAAGATTCAATGTAGCTGGTCTCTCTACCACCAAACTCCAGCTCAATCTGCTGGGGTTTCCCACAATCCTTTATAGTTCATGACCCGGAAGTATTACGCTCTCCGGGTCAAATGCCTTCTTCTGGTGTCCCGGAGTACTGCGGGTTTCCGCCCTTGTGACTCCTACGTACTTCAGGGTTAACATTGTGATAATATCCCCTGGTTCTTGGTGAGCTCCCCCTGGCGGCACCCACCGAACCCAGCAGGGCTGAAAAACCGGACTCCATGTCCCATGCTGCCCTGCGGGAATCCAGGGAACCATTTCTGTTCAGGGGAGCTGCCATCTAGCGTCCTGGGGATGTAGTGCCTTATAAAGGCTCTTTCTTCTAGTTGGGGGACGTCCTGGCTAGACTGAAACGCCGGCAGTCCATCACAATAGATAGATACTTTTATTAATCCCAAGGGGAAATTCTGTGATATCCTTCACATCTGCTACAACTCTGTGATGTCTAGAGACATCTTCTACACTGTGGTGTGCTGGACTGGTAACATCACCTCAAGAGAGGCCCACCAAGTCAACAAGCTAATTGAAAGGGCAGACACATTTATGGGTCACACTCTGGAGGTTGTAGCAAAGGAGAGAATTAAAACAAAACTAAGTGCCATTATGAACAATGCAGCACATTCTCTCTCTGATACACTAACACTGAGGACTTTCAGCCAACAAATTATTCAGCAGTAGTCTATTAAGACTGGGGCTCTTTTATACTACCAGCAGCAATACGCCTGCATAATGCCTCAATTGTAACTGTGACAGCCAAGTCAGACATTTTTCTTTTCTTTTAAATATTTCTTCTTTTTTAGTCATTTTAGTGTGTGTTCAAACCATATATATATATATATATATATATATATATATATATATGTACTGTAAAAAGGCTAAGCAAGAAACAACATAAAGGTTTGGGGTTTCCGGCCCGTATACTGCAAAATTACCCACAGCAAAATCAAAAACAGGTGAAATACATGAAAATAATATCTTTCAGGCGGACATTTTATGGAGGAGGAGCCGGAAGTGGAGGAATGCTGGGAAGGAACCGTGGTGGAAGATGGGATTGATGACGTCAGGAACAGTGGACGGAGGAAGGGCGGAAGTAACGTGCTGCGGGAAGAAGGAGGCTTATGGCGGCGGAGCTTTTTTTCTGCAAGAAATAAAAGGAGAAAGGGTAGCACCCGCCACTCCCTGCCGCGAATGTCTTCCCAAGCGTATTAAGGTCCGCTCTGCGTCCCCTACTGCGGCGTATGCGACAATATATATATATATATATATATATATATATATATATATATATATATATATATATATACAGTATGAGTATATTTGTTTATTTGCCTATTTATGTATTTTTTATGTAAAGAGCTTCTGTAAAAAGGCTCCCAGGGACAAATGTTTGGTGTTTTGAGATTTTGACAGCTTGAAACTAATCCGCGGCCATGTTCAACTTAGTGTTAAAAACTGTATTCTGAGATTCTTTAGGTATGTTTTAATTTAAAGTTGTTATTCTTACTAATCATGATGAGAGAGTGGTGACGTGTTGTCTGTTGTTTAGCCCATGCAAGTAAGAATTTCAAGAATTTCATCGTACGCAATAATCATGACGATCATGGCCCCTTTACCCTATATAAGTGGGATGGAAGTCCATCACAAAGTGCACTTAACATACAGTCCAACATATACTCATACTGTGGTCATCTAGTGATGCCACTTGACCTGATAATGTAGAGGGTGCTCAGAGCTGAGAGTCACGTGTGCTTTGTGCTGACGTGTGCTTTGCAAACGCTAGAGTCTGTTGAGAGTGTTGGTTTGTTCTGTGGTGTGAGATTTACATTAAAAAAATACATTTTGCTCTTAAAAACTTGGGTTTTGGTTGCCTCTAAGGAACCGTGTGGGAATTTTTAAAGCTTTTTTCCCTTTAGAAGGGTTTTTGCTTTTTTCCCGCACAAGAGCAAAAGTAGCTGGGTGTTTGGAAGTGCGCTTGGAAAAGTTATTTGTACTTGTTCTTTTCTTGTTATCTGTATTTGAATTAGCATCGAGGCGGCAGGGTAGAAAGCAGCAGTAACTGATATCGGCATTTGTAAATAAATAACCGCGTCGTAACAGCGATTCCTTAGTTTAAAGGAAAAGAAAAAAAGGCCGCGGCTGACTTCAAAGCAGTAAAAGGTGGAAACTCAGTAGTGCGCAGGTAAGCGGCCTGCGTTAAGACACCGTTCAGGCACAAGGAGCAAATAAGGTAGTAAAGTTTGATTTATTTGTTTATTTTAGATTAAACAGTCCTTAGCGTCCAGAGGCAGAACAGTTAAGTGGGCGACAGCGTATTGGTTCATTAATACGGGGGAATACAAACAGTGCGAGTGAAGAGCTTATAAGTAAGAAGAGCGCAAAGCTAGAAGAGACAGAGAAAAGTAAAGTTAACCTCATAGAAAGGCAAACAGCAGGCAGCTGAGAGGGAGAACAGTACAGGAGCTTAAGGGGAAAAGGTGTAAAATATCTGTAGCAGATCTTAGTGTTACCATTTTTAAGCTTAAGAAAGAAATTTAATTTTAAGAAAGAAAAAAAATATATAGTTAAGGCAGCTTAGTAATCCCAAATCAAATTTTAATAATGAGGCCAGTGCAACCTAAGTCCTGTTGGATGTTGGACTTTTAGATGATGGTTTGGAAGAGCCAGTTGTCTATGAGGGCTACATCTGCAAGAGATGCCAGCTGATCCAGCACCTCGAGCTCAGGGTCGCTGAACTGGAGGAGGAGTTGGCTGACCTGCGTTGTAATAGAGAATTGGCGGACTTGGCCCAGGTGTCCTTTAGAGAGATAGTGTGCACCCCTAAGGTGGCGCGGGAGGAGATTCCAGACCAGACAGGTAGGAATAGGTGGGTCACGGTCGCAAGGCGTAAGGTAAAGGGTGCACACTGTCCGGGGCATCAACCCCAGAATTAGAAGTGTCTAACCGTTATCATGTCCTGGCGGAGCTGGACGGTGACTCTGATAATTCTGAGGTGGTAGGCAGGGTTGAGGAGCCCCAACGGGCCACCTCAAAACCAGTTCCCAAAAAGAGAGAGGTAGTGATAGTTGGGGACTCAATCATTAGGGGGATTGAAGCGCAGGTGTGCTCCAGAGAGAGAGAGTCTCGACGGTGTGTTGCCTTCCGGGAGCACAGGTGGGAGACCTCCTGGAAGGGTGGATAGGCTCTTGGCCAGAGCGGGTGGATCCAGTTGTCATTGTCCACGTTGGAACAAATGACATACATAAGGGTAGTCTGTCAGTTCTGCGATCCAAATTCAAAGAGTTAGGTACCAAGCTGAGGAGCAGAACTGACAAGGTAGTCTTCTCCGAAGTTCTGCCTGTGCCACGCGCCAGTCCAGGTAAGATTGAGGAGATTAGAAGGCTTAACGCGTGGCTCAAATCTTGGTGCAGGGTAGAAGGGTATAGGTTTATGGGGCATTGGGACTCCTTTTGGAACAGATGGGACCTGTTCGCCGTGACGGGTTACATCTGAACCGGAGGGGCACCAATGTATTGGGGAGGCGTATGTGTAGGCTAGTCGAGGATTGTTTAAACTAGGGAATGGGGGGCAGGGAGTTTAGGACAGGCCAGATTTAGATCTATACATGGAAGAACAAACAATGGTGTAGAAATAAAAATGCATAGTAATGTAAATTTTAAGCAAACACGTAAAGATAGAAGGATTAACACATTAAAAATAGCTTGCCTTAATGCTAGAAGTATCAAAAATAAGGTAAGTGAGTTGGAGTTGTATGTAGCAGAGCACAATTATGATATTATAGCAATAACGGAAACCTGGCTAAATAACAAAGATGGGGATGAGTGTAACATAGAGGGATACACATTTTTAGGAAGGATAGACAGAACAGAAAAGGAGGTGGGGTTGCTGTTTATGCCAAACAGGAATTAAATGTAAGTCATCTTCAGTTGGATGATGAGCCCCATCTTAGTGAGGACATGTGGCTTCGCCTGGAAAATATTAGGGAAAAAGGTCTCATTTTAGGAGTGTGTTATAGACCACCCAATTCAGACAGTAATTTCAACACACATCTTTTAGTAATATCAAAAGGCAAGTTTACAGGGGATATTATAGTCATGGGGACTTTAATTATCCAAATATTAACTGGGATAACCTTACAGATGGAGGAGCACAAGAGCAGGAGTTTTAGAAGTAATCGACTGTTTTTAACACAGCATGTTAAAGCACCAACAAGGGGTGAAGCCTATCTGGATTTAGTATTCTGTAATAATCAGGATAGAATTGAGGGTGTAGAGGTGATTGAACCACTAGGGTCAAGTGACCATAATGTAATACAATTCTCAGTATTTTGTAAGAGTACAGATGCAAAGACTAAAATTGTTAAGTTGAACTTTAGTAGGGCTAATTTTGAGCAGATGCGACAAAGTCTAAGTAGGATAGACTGGGATAAGCTTTTAAATGTGGAGACAGTCGAGGAGCAGTGGAACAGGTTTAAAATGTTTTACATGTAATGCAGGACAGATACATACCTAAATTTGGAAGTAATAGGAAACTAAAAAATCTCCACGATGGATTAATAAAGATTTAAAAAGAAGTTGCAAAGGAAAAACTGCTGTATAAGGCATATAAGACTAATGACTGCAAAGAGAACCGTAGCGTATGAGAAAATGAGGGCAACCATTAAGAAGGATATCAGAGAGGCTAAAAGACAGTTGGAGAGGAATATAGCAGATAAGGCGAAAGAAGACCCCAAGAGATTCTTTCAGTATTTTAGTAGTAAAAGAACAGTTAAGGAGGAGGTCAAGTTCATCAGGAATAGTAAAGGGAATTAAAAGATACAGACAATGAAATAGCAGATGCCCTAAACTTACATTTTTCTGAGGTGTTTACAAGTGAGCAAGTGGATAACCTGCCAGAGGTAAACACAACTACTAAGGAGGTACTGAGGGATTTGGAAATTGTAGAGGGAGAAGTGCTGCTCAGATTAAATAAGATGAAATCAAACAAATCACCAGGCCCAGATAATATTTATCCTCGTGTTCTTAAGGAGGCTAGTGAGTACATATATAAACCCTTGACACATATTTTTAGGAAGTCACTGTGCACTGGAGAGATTCCAAAGGACTGGAAAATGGCAAATATCATCCCATTATATAAAAAGGGTGACAGGGCAGATCCAAGCAACTATAGGCCAGTAAGCTTAACAAGCATCACAGGAAAATTAATGGAAGGAATTATTAAGGATAAGATTGAGCAACACATGACAAGGACAGGAGTTATTCTGAACAGTCAGCATGGGTTCAGAAGGGGAGGTCGTGTTTTACTAACATGTTGGAATTCTATGAGGAGGCAACAAAAGGATACGATCAAAGTGGAGCTTATGATATTATTTATCTGGACTTTCAGAAAGCATTTGATAAGGTGCCACATGAGAGGTTGGGCATCAAGTTAAAAGAAGTGGGAATTCAGGGTGATGTTTTTAGATGGGTGCAGAATTGGCTCAGACACAGGAAGCAGAGGGTGATGGTGCGAGGAACCTCATCAGAACTGGCGATGTTAAGAGTGGTGTTCCACAGGGGTCAGTGCTAGGGCCGCTGCTATTTTTAATATATATAAATGATTTAGATAGGAATATAAGTAACAAGCTGGTTAAGTTTGCAGATGATACCAAGATAGGTGGATTAGCAGATAATTTGGAATCCGTTATATCATTACAGAAGGACTTGGATAGCATACAGGCTTGGGCAGATTTGTGGCAGATGAAATTTAATGTCAGTAAATGTAAAGTATTACACATAGGAAGTAAAAATATTAGGTTTGAATACACAATGGGCGGTCGAAAAATCGAGAGTACACCTTATGAGAAGGATTTAGGAGTCATAGTGGACTCCAAGCTATCAACTTCCAAACAGTGTTCAGAAGCCATTAAGAAGGCTAACAGAATGTTAGGTTATATAGCACGATCTGTGGAGTACAAGTCCAAGGAGGTTATGCTCAACCTTTATAATGCACTGGTGAGGCCTCATCTTGAGTACTGTGTGCAGTTTTGGTCTCCAGGCTACAAAAAGGACATAGCAGCACTAGAAAAGGTCCAGAGAAGAGCGACTAGGCTGATTCCAGGTCTACAGGGGTTGAATTATGAGGAAAGATTAAAAGAGCTGGGCCTTTACAGTTTAAGCAAAAGAAGATTAAGAGGTGACATGATTGAAGTGTTTAAAATTATGAAGGGAATTAGTACAGTGGATCGAGACTTGTATTTTAAAATGAGCTCATCAAGAACACGGGGACACAGTTGGAAACTTGTTAAGGGTAAATTTCGCACAAACATTAGGAAGTTTTTCTTTACACAAAGAACGATAGACACTTGGAATAAGTTACCAAGTAGTGTGGTAGACAGTAAGACGTTAGGGACTTTCAAAACTCGACTTGATGTTTTCTTGGAGGAAGCAAGTGGATAGGACTGGCGAGCTTTGTTGGGCTGAATGGCCTGTTCTCGTCTAGATTGTTCTAATTCTAATTCTAATTCTAATTCTAATTCTAATTACATGAAGAAGACTAAGTCCCCAAAGGAACCTCTATAATTAAAACATATGTACAACCTGTTTATCCAAGAAATAATTTTGTCTGTTTGTTCTGGGTCTGATCTTTTCCCGATGGATCATTCCTCATTCATGTCCTATACTGTCTCAGTAAAACTCCAGACCACCTCAGCTAGCTCCTTTTAGGGAAGCAACAGTTCTACTCTAGAGTTCTTGAATATTGACAGGCTTCTCACCCTGTTGTGGATAATAGACATAACAACACTGAACAGGAAACCTTATTTTGGCCCATTGTATTACTGATGTCATTCTTTTGCTCTGTATCCAGTGCTCATGACCATAGATGACAAAGTGGATGTAGACTGATGAGAAAATTTTTGACAGAAGAGTTTAGCTCCTCCTTTATTATTATAGTCTAGTACATATTTCACAAAACTTACTGGCCTGTCTCATAATCAGCTCAAACATCCCTCATAAGGAACACCCTGAGATATTTGAAGTCGTTCCCTTAGGGTTGATGATTTCCTCTTACCTGTAATGAGTAAGCCCCTTCTATTTGGGAGAAGACAATATCATCAGATTTGTAGGTGCTAATTCTTATCCTTATCACAGTCAGATTCAAACTTTTCAAATATACAATAAAGGTAAGCTCATGATAATATAAACCACAAACAGCAGACATACATCTCTCAAGTTCTCTAATTGGATAATCTCCAAGCCTTTGCTGCCTCTTGATATTTAGTCTATGAAAATTAAAAACTGGCAAGAAGACAAGACTCTGTTTAGTTACAAGTATTTTAAAACAACCATCCTTCTGCAAATATATTATGGGGCCAAATGCGATCACAGAGCCCTATAATCTACAAAATGATCATAGGCTTTTTTCAACAATACAAGGCACATTCAAAAAAAATGACTGCCAAACTCCCATTCCATCAAATAACTGTTAGAGACAAAATGTTAAAGCTTTATTTCCAAATATTGTTTTTCGAAAAACTGCAATTGTAGATCACAGTGCAGGCCCTCTAGTTTAATCATTAATACGTTTTGTAATGTAGGACTTGACAAGTCAAAGATATTAAATTTACCTTTGACTTAATTGAAAGTCCTCTTATTTGTTGTAATTAGGTTGTTTCCATATTTTGAATGAACTATTTAGTAATTTTGACATTTTAAATTGCCTGAGAATAAATTTATTTGATACATATAGATGAGTGAGCTAGCTTTGTTTTACTTTCTTTTTACTGAAAATGCTATAAATTATCTGCAGAATGCACTTCTGACATATCATGAAAATGTGATGACTAAAGATTAGATCAATATACAGTATATGGTGTGGGGGTTCCACCAGAGTAAAATTAAATCCCTCAGAATTAAGAGTTACAGTAAGAATGTTTGGCAGTAAATTAGAATCCCATCAAGGCTTGCCTTCTACCTTATATCTGTGCTACCAGAATCGGTTGATTTCTGAACATTGACGCAATAGAAATGCAGGTTTGATCTTGATTGGGAAATTAAATAAGGAGAGCTGCACTGGAAATTTTTTTCAAACATATTGTTTCCTAAAGAAGTTTTGGTGATTATGATAGACAGCTTCAAGCTGAACCCAAGTATAATTTCAGTTTGACTGTGGCACATAGGAATTCAGATGCATTTAGTGTTTGTAATCGCTAATTGATGCTGACACATTGCATTAGTTTA
>NW_024385878.1:0-4885 GCF_016835505.1 Polypterus senegalus
ACAGCGGGTGAAGCTAACTTATTTCAATACAGCGTTCAGGGCCTGAAATTCACTTTTTGTACATGTGTGCGCCTTGTTTTCCACCAGGAAACTGTTCAAAACAGTTCATTTCTGTAAAAATTATGTAGAGAAGTGTTTCAAGTGGTTTCACAATATAGAAGTTAAGGCTCATTGAGTTTCACTCAACTTCAGTTTTGTCCATTGCAAGTTAATGGGGATTTCAAAAGTGAGTTTGAGATGTTGATGCACTTTGAAAAACAGTTGGAAACCATCGAAACAGTTCTTAACCATAAGGGTACTGGGGATTTCATCATTTAGAACTGCTTTGACCAGAGTATTTTGACTTTCCACAGAGTTAGAGTTGAAGGTAACCTGAATTCACCATAATTCGCGTTTCAAGGGCTGAAAATCACTTTGTGTACACATGTGTGACGCCCTGTTTTCCACCAGGAAACTGTTCAAAACAGTTCATTTCTGTAAAAAACTATATACAGATGTGTTTTAAGTGGTTTCACAACAGAAGTTAAGACTCATTAAATTTAACTCAACTTCAGTTTTTGCCCAATGCAACTCTATTGGAATGTCAAAGGTGAGTTTGAGATGTTAGTGCACTTTGAAAAAGTGGGAAACCATCCAAACAGTTCTTAACCATAAGGGTACTGGGGATTTCATCATTTAGAACTGCTTTTACCAGAGTATTTTGACTTTACACAGCGTTAGAGTTGAAGGTAACCTTATTTCACCATACTTGCGTTTCATGGCCTGAAAATAACTTTGTGTACACATGTGTGGCCCTTGTTTTCCACCAGGAAACTGTTCAAAACAGTTCATTTCTGTAAAAACTATATGCAGATGTGTTTCAAGTGTTTCAACTTTCACAACATGAAGTTAAGACTCATTAAATTTAACTCAACTTCAGTTTTTGCCCAATGCAACTCAATAGGATTTTTCAAAAGCTGAGTTTGAGATGTTGAATTGCACTTTGAAAAACAGTGGGTAACCATCAAAACAGTTCTTAACCATAAGGGTACTGGAGTTTCATAATTTAGAACTGCCTTTACCAGAGTATTTTGACTTTCCACAGAGTTAGAGTTGAAAGGTAACCTGAATTCATCATAACACTTTTCAAGATATGAAAACAACTTTGAGTACACATGTGTGACACCTTGTTTTCCACCAGGAAAACATGTTCAAAACAGTTCATTTCTGTAAAAACTATTAAGCTGATGTTTTCAAGTGGTTTCACAACATAGAAGTTAAGACTCATTGAGTTTCACTCAACTTTAGATTTGGCCCAATGCAAGTCAAAGGGGATTTCAAAAAGTGAGTTTGAGATGTTGAAGTGCACTTTGAAAAACAGTTGGGAAACCATCCAAAAAGTTCTTAAAAAAGGGTACTGGGGTTTCATCATGTAGAACTCTTTTTTCCCAGGTATTTTGACTTTACACAGCGTTAGAGTTGAAGTTAACCTTATTTCACCATAGCAGCGTTTCAGGGCCTGAAAATAACTTTGTGTAAAAATTTGTGACGCCTTGTTTTTCCCCCAAAGGGAAAATGTTCAAAACAGTTCATTTCTGTAAAAAAATTTTGTGCAAAGTGCAAGTTTTTTAAATTTCACAACATAAAGGGGTTAAGCTCATTAAAATTTAAATCAACTTGTTTTTTTCCCAAAGCAACTCAATAGGATTTTCAAAAACTGAGTTTGAGATGTTGAATTACCTTTGAAAAACAGTTTGGAAACCATCCCAAAAAGTTTTAACCATAAAATCTGGGTGTTTTATCATTTAGAACTGCCTTTACCAGGTATTTTGACTTTCCACAGGTTAAATTTGAAGGTAACCTGACTTCATCATAACACTTTTCAAGACCGAAAACCTTTGTGTAAAATCTGTGCGGCTTGTTTTCCACCGAAACTTTCAAAACAGTTCATTTCTGTAAAATTTTCACAGATGTTTTCAAATGGTTTTAAAACATAGAAATTAAGACTCATTGAGTTTCCTCAACTTCAGTTTTGTCCATTGCGTTAAAGGGGTTTTAAGAGTGAGTTTAAAATGTGAAGTGCACTTTGAAAAAAAGTTGGGGGAAAACCCGCCAAACAGTTCTTAACCAATTAAAAAGGGGACTGGGGTTTCATCTTTTAGAACTATTTTACGTAGTATTTTGACTTTAAAAGCGTTAGAGTTGAAGGTATCCTTATTTCACCATGGGGGTTTTAGGGTAAAAATTTACTTTGTGTACACATGTGTGCCTTTTTTTCCCCCAGGGGCTTTTCAAAACAGTTCATTTTGTAAAAACTATTTTAAAAATGTGCAAATTTTAAAAACATAGAACAAGACTCATTAAATTTAACTCAACCCGTTTTGCCCAATGCAACTCAATAGGGAAATTTTAAAAAGGGGAGTTTGAGATGTTGAATTAAATTTGAAAAACAGTTGGGGAAAACCCTGAAACAGTTCTTAACCATAATTGGGGGTTTCATCATTTAGAACTGCTTTGACCAGAGTATTTTGACTTTCCACAGAGTTAGAGTGGAGGTAACCTGAATTCACCATAACGCGTTTCAAGGGCTGAAAATCACTTTGTGTACACATGTGTGACGCCTTGTTTTCCACCAGGAAACTGTTCAAAACAGTTCATTTCTGTAAAAAACTATGTCGCAGATGTGTTTTAAGTGGTTTCACAACATAGAAGTTAAGACTCATTAAATTTAACTCAACTTCAGTTTTTGCCCAATGCAACTCTATTGGAATGTCAAAAGGTGAGTTTGAGATGTTGAATTGCACTTTGAAAAAAGTGGGGAAACCATCCAAACAGTTCTTAACCAAAAGGGTACTGGGGATTTCATCATTTAGAACTGCTTTTACCAGAGTATTTTGACTTTACACAGCGTTAGAGTTGAAGGTAACCTTATTTCACCATAACGCGTTTCATGGCCTGAAAATAACTTTGTGTACACATGTGTGACGCCTTGTTTTCCACCAGGAAACTGTTCAAAACAGTTCATTTCTGTAAAAATATGTGCAGATGTGTATCAAGTGTTTCAACTTTCACAACATAGAAGTTAAGACTCATTAAATTTAACTCAACTTCAGTTTTTGCCCAATGCAACTCAATAGGATTTTCAAAAGCTGAGTTTGAGATGTTGAATTGCACTTTGAAAACAGCGGGGAAACCCATCAAAACAGTTCTTAACCATAAGGGTACTGGGGATTTCATAATTTAGAACTGCTTTTACCAGAGTACTTTGACTTTACACAGCGTTAGAGTTGAAGGTAACCTGACTTCATCATAACACTTTTCAAGACCTGAAAACAACTTTGTGTACACATCTGTGACGGCTTGTTTTCCACCAGGAAACTGTTCAAAACAGTTCATTTCTGTAAAAACTATGTAGCAGATGTGTTTCAACTGGTTTCACAACATAGAAGTTAAGACTCATTAAATTTAACTCAACTTCAGTTTTTGCTCAATGCAACTCAATAGGATTTTCAAAAGCTGAGTTTGAGATGTTGAATTGCACTTTGAAAAACAGTGGGGAAACCATCAAAACAGTTCTTAACCATAAGGGTACTGGGGATTTCATAATTTAGAACTGCCTTTACCAGAGTATTTTGACTTTCCACAGAGTTAGAGTTGAAGGTAACCTGAATTCATCATAACACTTTTCAAGACCTGAAAACAACTTTGAGTACACATGTGTGACACCTTGTTTTCCACCAGGAAACTGTTCAAAACAGTTCATTTCTGTAAAAACTATGTGCGAAGTGTTTCAAGTGTTTTCACAACATAGAAGTTAAGACTCATTGAGTTTCACTCAACTTCAGTTTTTGTCCACTGCAAGTTAATGGGGATTTCAAAAGGTGATTTTAAGATGTGAAGTGCACTTTGAAAAACAGTAGGGAAACCGTCCAAACAGTTCTTAACCATAAGGGTACTGGGGATTTCATCATTTAGAACTGCCTTTACCAGAGTATTTTGACTTTCCACAGAGTTAGAGATGAAGGTAACCTGACTTCATCATAACACTTTTCAAGACCTGAAAACAACTTTGTGTACACATCTGTGACGGCTTGTTTTCCACAAGGAAACTGTTCAAAACAGTTCATTTCTGTAAAAACTATGTACAGATGTGTTTTAAGTGGTTTCACAACATGAAGTTAAGACTCATTGAGTTTCACTAAACTTTAGATTTGGCCCAATGCAAGTCAAAGGGGATTTCAAAAGTGAGTTTGAGATGTTGAAGTGCACTTTGAAAAACAGTTGTGAAACCATCAAACAGTTCTTAACCATAAGGGTACTGGGGGCTTCATCATTTATAACTGCCTTTACCAGAGTATTTTGACTTTCCACAGAGTTAGAGTTGAAGGTAACCTGAATTCATCATAACACTTTTCAAGACCTGAAAACAACTTTTGTACACATGTGTACGCCTTGTTTAACACTAGGAAACTGTTCAAAACAGTTCATTTCTGTAAAAAACTATGTCGCAGATGTGTTTCAAGTGTTTCAACTTTCACAAAATAGAAGTTAAGACTCATTAAATTTAACTCAACTTCAGTTTTGCCCAATGCAACTCAATAGGATTTTCAAAGCTGAGTTTGAGATGTTAGTGCACTTTGAAAAACAGTGGGTAACCATCAAAACAATTCTTAACCATAAGGGTACTGGGGATTTCATCATTTAGAACTGCTTTTACCAGAGTATTTTGACTTTACACAGCGTTAGAGTTGAAGGTAACCTTATTTCACCATAGCGTATCAAGGGCTGAAAATCAGTTTTGTACACATGTTGACGGCTTGTTTCCACCAGGATGTAAACAGTTCTTCTAAAACTATTAGATGTGTTTCAAGTGTTCACAACAAAAGTGACTCATTAAATTTAACTC
>NW_024385879.1:0-15142 GCF_016835505.1 Polypterus senegalus
CCAGCTTTCCTCCAAGCTGTGGGTTATGTTGTTACATCAGCCTCCTGGCCAGAATGGTATCACTTAGCGCAGAGCCCTTCAGGTGTCCCCTGTGTGAATGTGACACTTTTAAGGTTGTCTTTACTGTTTTTGCAGTTCTTGCCATCTTACACTGTATTTCCCTGTTTAGTTTTCCTAATAATCTGTTTGGTGGCGTTTTATGAATATTCCATTTTACTTAGTACTGTCCTTGTTTCCATTCCATGTTAAGGGATGGGATAACTGTAGAAATAATTTAAGATTAAATTGATGGTGAGAGAAATGACCACCTATGCATACTGTTCACTCATTGACAGAAGAAGGAAAAGAAAAAATCATTATTGCTACTTCTGTATTTACATAACAGGAAATGTATCACCGATGCATCAGGGCATATGCATCATTAATATCTCAACAGGTACTTTTTTGGTTCCTTTCAGTTTTTTTCTTGAATCATCCTTTTAGTCTTGCATTTGAAATTGCAGTTATTCATAGTTGTCATTAACATGTGCTCTGGCTTCCTTGGAGTCTTTAACTATATTTTTGAGTCTTTATGAATATATTTCTTGTTCTCCATTATTTTAATATTATGATGGTGTTGTTAGTACTGTGCAATTTGAATGTATTTCTTGCATTTCTTTTGGGATATTTTTTCCTGATCAGCCATATTGTTTGTGCCTATGGTCATTTTCAGTCATATGACATAGAGCCATGTGACAGACTACATAATCTTTTTCACAAATTAAACATATTGATGCACATCTGGAACAATGTTAGGACCAATTTGTAGCGTCACTATCTTCATGCTCATACTAGTGTCATTTAGGGATAGAAACCCTTTAAGTCAGAAAGGCAGCCTTAGAATATTTCCAGAGTTTGTAGACTGAGTGCCATCATCACATTTTATCTCAATCTGGCTTTGTTTTAAATTTTTATGTTGTTCCTTGGCCTCTAAAATATTTTATATACCATTTTAGGGTTTTTATATTTCATGAAATACAGTTTACATTTACTTTTAGATATGAAATGTTTTCACTATTTTAAAACAAATTACTTTTCTCAATTTAAAGTAGGTCTCATCCGTTGTGAGATATGGATGTCTAGGACAGAGCTCCACTGGTGGTGGTGTTATTTTACTTTTTTACTATTATTCAGAATTTTTGCTGAATTTAGGCAACCGACAGGATCTAATTACAAGTATATACAAGTATTAATGGCAGAGCAGGGTTCAGAAAGAGAAGTAAAAGACAGATAATGCTTCATCAAACTCTTAATCAGCTTCAAGTTCAAGTTCACGAGACAGCCTGCCAGAGAGTTGGAAGCAGCATTGGCTCCGGCACAGAGCAAAACTGGGAGCAAAGCTGCGTGAGGTAGGCAATGAGAATTCACTGATCCCAGGCGAATTATCAGAACTAAGCATGGCTCTTCATCTCCACTGTCAACTACTACCAACACCTTGAGTGAGCTACAGCAACAACTCCACTATTGGAGCGTGGGGAAGGTGGAAATGAACTGTCCAAACTGAAGGTAATGATTACTGCACTCAGGGGGAATATAAATGATATAAGAGTGATATAAAAGAAGGATATGAAGGATATAAAGAAGGATAAACACATGAAAAATGACAAGCTGCTTCAAGATATAAAAGACCAGGAGGTCGCAATGATAAATTTGCTGAAACCTTTAAAGAAATTCTAGCAAGAATTGATAAAAAATAGGGCAAAATATGAATAAGTATGACAATAAAATGAGTGTACTTGGTGCTCAGTTTGAAGAAGTTAGGCAACGTTTAGAATCATTACAGCGTAGTTGAAGAATTGACATCCACCACTAATAAAAGCAAGTGCTACAGAACCAAATGCAAAGCTCCTATGATTCTATTGCAACTGTGTCTATTTATGTCACGACATTTGCTATGACCATACATTCCTTTTGTTCATTTTTTTTATTTTAAATTATACTATTGAATTGTTTTCTTGTTTTGTATATTTTATTTTGGCAACACTAAGTAACTAGTTATTTACAGTGTTATAGACCTTTTTTCTAAGGGGTCTGTTTAACATTATACAAGGTTTATTGCATCTGGACTGTACTATCATAAGATATGTCAGTTTCAATCTTTACTACACCGCTGCTAGGGGTTTGTTTTGTTTTGGACATGTTCTATCTCTTGGCATGTCAGAGGACTGGGACTTTGTAAAGTCTGGTTTAGCCTCATTTGGGAATGCAAAATGGGGGAGGACTGGATAGGGAAAAGAGAGCAAGTTACTTCTTATTTATCCTTCTTACCTGAAACTATAAGTGCTAACATGATAAATGGCTCTGTAGCCACAATACTCTGACAACAATATGAAATCAAGGTTAAAGCTGTTGTAGAAGACAATGTGATACTTTTACAAGTTTACAAAAGGTCTTAAAGGTTCATAAGCAGTGTCTCTCTGACTGAACAGTGAACTCTGTGAGCTGGAATGTCAAAAGTCACAATCATGACATAAAGAAAAATGTAGTTTCTTACTTAACAGGCTAAATGCCAAGATATTTTTCTACAGGAGACTCCATTAATAAGTAAGGACCAGTTCTGCTGGAAAGAGATTGGATTATCTTTCCTCCAGCTACACAAAGCAAACAGAGGTGTGAGAATCTTAATACACAAAACAATCCCATTTGCAGTATCAGAAATAGTATTTGATCCCAAAGATCAATTTTTCATGGGGATGGGTAATCTATTTTAATTCAAGTAATTTTGATACATATCTATACACCTAATGTGGATGATTCAAATTTCATCCAGTGTTTTAACTATTCCTAATAGAACACTCACACAATTATAATGGCTTAAATTGTGTTTTAAACCCTAAATGGATCTTCATCTATGGTGGCAAACATCTAACACTGAAACATAATCACGAAAGTTAACGTCAAACTTATCAAACTTAGGGAAATTTTTTTAAATCCAAACTCAAGACATTTTCCCTTTATTCGACCAGTACCCCACGTTATTCAAGAACTGATTATTTCTTTTGATAATAATTTATTGCCCCTATCAAATCTTGCAAGTGTTTTATTGTTATCCTGACCATAGCCATCATCTGGAACTTAAATCACAGCACTCTACACACTCATCTTGTAGCTGGTATCTTAACCTTCTGTCACTAGCTGATGACAATGTACAAAATTAATCTCCACCAAATTTGGTTTTGTTGGAATACTTGGGAAACTCAAGGGTTTTTAAGAGAAATGATTATTTCAATCTTTCCCACAAAAATAAATTGGAAACCAAGAAGGCTTCAGAGTTAATTAATTGAATAAATGAAGAATAAGCCAGGTCCAAATGAGAGCACTTTATAGGATAAGCAGTTCTTGCAATCAAATTTAAACCCTCTTGACAAAAACGAAATGGAACAGCTCATCTTTAAATCACTGCATCAATAGAAGGAACATGGAGAAAAGGATTATAAGTTTGAAAACACAATAACAGAAATTATCAATGTAGATGGAAATACAATCATTGCCCAAAATAACCACATTTAGAGAATATTATAAGTCCTTATATTCTACCCACTTTAAAGATTTTAAAAACACCCCTCTAATGAGTTTTTGACACATTACAAATACCACAGCTAGATACCTAATGCAGAGGAACTGGTCAAACCTCTGACACTCTCAGAACTACTGAATGGGAAACTCATTCCAAAGTGGAAAGCAAGATGCCCTGATAGTACCCAGTGAATTTCAAAAAATTAGCTCCACTATTTTAGCAAATTTACAGATGTGAAACAAATATTCCACCTCATATTTTCACCAATTGTTAAATACTGCCTTCCAAAGAGAAATAAGGACTTACTACAGTATCATCATACAGGGGCAATTTACTTTGAATAAATTTTGTTAAGATACTCTCCAAAGTTCTATCAGAAGGACTGAGAAAGTGTTTACCTCTATAAAACAAATTACTTTTCTAAGTTCCTTTTTTTTTTTGTTATGGGGACCAAAATTTTTTTGCCTTTGTTTGTCTCTGTGTCTAGAAAAATTGTAGGAAGGGCCAAAAGTGTGTAATGCTTGATCATCAAACTTACCCACCACTGCGTATCCCGGTAAGGCAAACGTCATTAACATCCTTAAGATCTTCATCGGTACATGTAGGGCCTCAGGAACATTCATGGAGAAAGTGGTCCATTGTTGGAGTGGGTCACCACAGGGACATTCAGCGTTCTGGGCCCCATCTAAATAGGTTGTCACGCTTTTGCCCACCTTGATAGCTCAGTTAAGTGACCCAGTCCTTCCTACAGGATGTTCCTTGGTGGATTTTTGGGAGGTGTAGGAGGCTACCAGTCACTCTCTTCCATCTCTAGCCTATGTTTTGTGGGCGCTTTGGATTAAAGGTTCACTGTGGCAAATTTCTGAGAGTGTACCCCTTTACCTCCTTGGATGGGGGAAGTGGGTGTCTGGTCCATCAGTTGCTTGAACCTTTCTACTTTGAACTACTTTCTCATTGTATATGGGAGGTTTTCTGAAAGTTAAACCTTGGTTTTGATTGTGTATCTCTAGGTCTTATTATGGGTTGATGTAAATTAGGATCGGTAGGTGTTGGGATTTAGGTAGAGGAATTGTGGTGGATTTTTTAAGTTTGGGAGTGTCTTGATGAGGCAAAACAGGCCCTGAGGTACCTCTTTTTGCAAGCAAAGGATGGCTTGTTTTTACCATTGTGAAATTGTGAGGTTATTAGCTACTGTCCATTCTTTTTGATTATTAGCGTGAATCTGACTGGTTTGACTCTTTTCCCCAGATGGTATTATGACTATTAAAGTCACCTACTGAGTTTTTGGTTCAACGGGATTTCCGGGCCAAATTAAAGGGTTAAGGTAACTAGATGTTTTCAGGTGTTTCTTTTCCCACAGACTGGATCTCAGCCCCCGTTTGTAAAATCTCTGCTTGTCAGGATGGTGGTTTGTACGGGATATATTCGCCTTCCATAAACCGAGCTTGGATGGAAGATGACAAGGTCCACCCCGGTATTGTGGGGGCGGGGTCTTATGGGTCTCCCAGGCATATACCAGCATTAGTGATTTGGAGTTGCTTTTTTGGCGACTCCTTCATCATTGAAGGAAACAGCCCCTTTTGGGAAGCCGGTGCTGAGGGCTTATCCTTTTACCCCCCCTGGATGAGTGCAGTGGACTGTGTATGTAGCAATTGGTCTCTGTCTGGGGGGCGAAAAGGGGGCCCAAGAAGGTTTGCCCCCCTGTAATTTTTGATGGGTCATAGATATAAAACGTTTGGGCCACTTCCAAATAGGTCCAACTTTGTTGTTTCAACCTTAAAAAGGCTTTTTCTGTATATTTTAGTTTAAATTCTGGTTTCAAATTTTTCTACCCCTTTGACTTTTTTCGAGTTTAGGGAATTTGGGGTTTTTGACTCTCTTTTTAAAAACAGGCTCTATTTTTCCATTCGGGGCTCTGTTCTTCATTCTCACTTTCGGGTTTTTAACCTTTGATAATTTATTTTACCACAGCCATCGCTGATTCCATTTCTCTCTGTCACAATTTCACTACTTTCTAAAATCTATTAGACACCACACAACTCAATATTGTCAAAGGCTGAGCAAACTTAAAAAAAATACTCCTTTGATTCCTATGACCATTTGTATCTCGTCTTAATGCAGCTTTTTAAAAATCTTAATTATGATATGAATTTTATTTAATTGTAAATTTCTGGATCACATTTGTAAAAGTATGAAAATTTTTTAAAGTTTGCTTCCTTTGCAATACATTTAACAATCTGTCCATTAAATTCCGGAAATATGTTTTTTCGGAGAATCCCAAAAAGGCATTTGATTTTTTTAAAAAATTTTTTGATTTTTTTCTTTTTTCTTCAATGTCAATTTTAATAAAAATTTGGGCCCAAGTAGGATGACAAGGGGGCAAAACTTTTGAATAAAGGGAAAATGAGGAGAAAATTTATATCAGTTGGGCCCCTTCATGGAAATCAGATATTCCAAGAAAAGCAATGTTAACAATATATTGATCTTTTGAAGAATTTGATTTGAAAAGACAAGAGCCCCTTACCGGGCTTTAAACACTGAAAGATAAAAATGCCACAGTGACAAGGTGGAAATTGCATTGCAGCCTTAAAAATTTTAAATATTCAGAATGAGACGGGAAAATTAACAAAAACTAAGACCTTTTAAGGAAAAGGAAAGGAAATTTGGAAAAAAATTTTGTGTTAGCGATATTTTTTTTTTGGCGGTTTTCTCCCGGATCGGCTTATTTTGCCCCCTGGTTGGGTTAAAAGTCATTTTTTGTCTTTTTGTATTTTGGGAAAATTTTTTATGAAATGTTGTTTTTTTATTTTTCATTATTTTTTGTTTTTTCTATAATAATAAGCTGTTTGTTATCTTTCTTGTTTTAGTTGTGTTTTAAAGGGTGTGGAGTTTTTTTGTTTTTGTATGTTTTGTACCTTTTAATTACTTTTTTTTGAACTTGTGCTCTTTTTTAAATTCCTTTTTTATTCTGTTTTTGGGACTTGTTTTTGCTTTTTAGGCAATTCCTTTTTTTACTCCACAAAGTTTCTTGTGCTACTAATTTTTTGTTAAAATAAATCGTATTTTTTAAAGATTCTTCAAGGCCCTTTTTTTTTTAACATGGTTTTGACAGTAACCATCCGTGGTTATTTCTGGTATACTATTTTGGGGGCTCTTAGTATACTTTTTTAAGGGTTAAGATATTTTTAAAAAAACTTTTTGCTGGGGAGGTAAAACTATATAAAAAAACTCTTCTAGGGGAAAAGGGGGGTTTTTGAAAAAGGGGATAGAATCAGGGGGGCGTGGGTTTTATTATATATATATTTATTTTACTGTTTTTGGCCCTTTCATTTTTGTTTTGTCTTTTTTCTCAAAATTTTTTTGCTTCCTTTTTTATAAGTTTTTAAGCACTGTGAAAAAAAATTTAAACTTTAACGGAAAAATGGCCAAAAAAGTGTTAGTAAAAAAACTGGTCCCCCCTTTTACAGTATTTTCATCAGTTTACTAATCTTAGGGAAAAACCAATTGGTTCAGTGCAAAAAAAAATTATAAAGGTTTGTTTTTTTCAAAGACCAACAATTTTAAAACATCACTTTTCAGGTATAAAAGGGGACCCCTTTCTTAAAAATTCCTTTTTCTGTAATAGTTAAGGAGCAGAAGATGAAAAATTTAAATATAAAGTTAAAGAAAACACATTTCTTTAATATTTTGCAAAACATTTTTTTTTCATCATTCACAGGTAAAAATACCAAAAAAAAATGAAAACAAAGTTTAGGCACTTTTAATTTTTACTTAATAACCCCCCTTTGGCAAGTGTCCAGCTTAAACGCTTTTCCCAAATGAGTTTTTCAGGTCTGACGGGTATTTTGTCCATTTTTTCCAAAAGGGCTTTTTCAAAATTCTTGGGCCATCCTCACTCCTTTTTTTGAGATTATTCCAGTTTTTTAAAAAAGGGTTTAGTCGGGGGACTGTGGGGGGCCCCCTTTTTTGCCCCGGGTATTCCCTCGGGGGCTGGCTCCGTGCAGGGTTTTTTTCCCCTTTGCCCCGGGTTTTGGCTGGGTTGGCCCCAGAGCCCCCTTGACCCTGTGTTGGGTTTGGGTTTGGGATAATGGTGGATGGATGGGGTATTCCATTGTATTTTTGAGGTGTGTTTCAGAACATTATTTTGTAGAAATACCCCCTTTTTTTAATTTTAACAAAGGGTGATGTTTGTTCCCAGTTTGTGCTATTTATTTGGTCCAATTTTCCCCTCTACAATGACATGTTCTTTCCCACTTACTAACAACACCCAAAGGGGATCGACCCCCCTGCATAAAGTTGGAGGGGGCCCCCTTTTTCCCCAAACAATTTTGGGCCAAAAGTTCCTTTAATTTTATCGTAAGTTTTTTTCCCAAAATGACGATTTGATAGATTTCATTTGAAAACCCGGGGCACTGAATTTTGTTAAACCACAGGAAAGGTTTCTTCTCAAACTACCATAAGGCATTTTGTTCAGGTGTTGTTGCACAATAGATCAGTGCATCACCCCCCCAGAGTCTCTGAATCTTCCAAGGTTTTTTAAAAGGGGGTTTTTTTTTTCCCTTTTCTAGTAATCCAAAAGCATTTTTTTCAGAGGGTTTTTCTTGGTTTTCCCAGACCTCACCTTGTCCTCCTGTTCCTGAAACTTTTTCCTTTAAAAAACTTACGAACTAGAAACAGCTTAAAACCTTTTGCTATCTTTTTGGGCCCTTTCTTCCTCTGTGAGCATTTATTTTTTTTCAGAGTTCTGGCTGCTGCTTAGGCTTTGCATTTTGACACAATTACATATTTTAAACCAAAATGATTTCAGTGGGGTTACTCAAACCGTTAGTATTTAAGACATTTTTTACATAGAACAAGCAAAAGAACCACTATGAAATTAAAAAAGCATTCTTTTTTCCCAAAGTGATCATTCCAAAATTTTAAGGGTTTTTTTAAACATACAGTTCCCTGTACTTTTTGTATTTTTATTCTCAAGTATTGTTTGTCTCATTTTTTGTGTTGAGACCAAGTTGTATATATATATATATATATATATATATATATATTTTTTTTTCCCCAGGTTTTTCCTTGCCCTTTTCCCGAACAATGGCCTGTCCCCCCAACCACTTGCTCTGACACTCACATTGTGAAGAGGTTAAGGCATTTTTTAAACAGGCGGGTTACCCCCTAACCCCATTTTAAAAGGGGGTGATAAAATTAGAAACAAAAAATTTTTTTTTTTCCCTCTTTGCTCGATCAGCTGCGGGTTGTGATTTGCATCTCTGCTTGAATATTCAAAGCCTGTACAGTGTCCTACTTTTGTTTTTTATTTCCACCCCCAAGTGGTTCATCTCTTGGCACAAAATCTCGTCTCATGGGATATGAATTCTTGATTTGTTTTAGTTTAAATTAAAAAAACAGATAAATATCTGAAAATCAAACAACATTACATTAAAGTTGAAAATTCCCAAAAAGAATGATCCCAAACATATATTAGGTTTTGAACCCCTGATTTAAAAGCGTGACAAAAAGTTACAAAAAAAACATACAACTCGCAAAAAGTTGCACTTTTGGGCTTAGGTTTTTATATTATATATATTTTATTTTTAAATTTTTTTTTTTATTAAAAAAAAATTTTTTTTTTTCTGGGGTTGGGACTCTTATTCAAAATCTAGCAAAATTTGGTTTTTCAATTTTGCCCCGGGTCAAGTTTAAGCATTAATTGCTATTAGTATAATATTAATTGGGTTTGGGTTTTTACCAATGCCGTAATTTTTCCTTCTATTTTTTTAAAACCATGTTTTTTTTGACATACAATGGGCAGAGGAAGGCAGTTATTAAAGAATGTGGGTTTATGTTTCTTTTTGAAGAAAAAAATAAACTCAAGAAAAAGATCATCTAATTTTTTGTAGACTTATTTTTAAATAAAAAACCGGGTTAAAATAGTGTGTTAAAAAACAATGAAAAGAAAAACATTTTGAAAATAACAAAAATGATTGTCAATGTAATTTTTTTTCACTGTTGTGAGTATAGTGTTGTTGTCATATATATATATATATATATATATATATATATATATATATATATAATTTTAAAAACACACAAAACATATATATATAAATCTATAATATACATATATATAAATATATAATAATATATATATCTACATATATAAAATACATATACATAAAACCATACATACATACATACACACAAAATATAAAAAAAACAATATATAAAATCCCCTATAAAACATATATATACAGTGAGCGGAGCGCCCAAATGAGACGGGCCCCCCTGGGAAAACCACAAACCCTAAACACTGACTACACATTGCCCTTTACCCTTTTTCCTTAGTTTAATACAAGCCCCTCCGGATTAAAATTCCCTTGGCGCCCTGTCAGTTTGGGAATTGATTGTTTGCTTTTATCTCTCTCTGCCCCTAGCGGAACTTTTATTTTGATTGTCATGGAGCCGTTTAAGCTCATGTTTTTTGGGTGTCTGAATAAAACCCTTTTTTTTTCTGACCTTCTGTGTCTCTGTGCAAATTGGAAAGGTGACAAGGGAAAGAAGTGGTTGCACAGATGGATCCCCCCGGACTTTTTAGAAGTTAAAACATTTCCCAAAGACGGGAAACAAAACATGGATGCCCCAACCCGGGCCCCAAATTCAAGATTTGATACATAAAGTACTGTTGGTTTAAAAAGGGGCGAATGGAAACGTTTCTAATATATTCGGCCCGGCATACCTGAAGTTCTTGAGTAATTTCCCCCATGATATTAAATCTTTAAACATTATGTCGGGCGAAGGGGGTTCACAGTCCCAAAAACGGTGGGGTTTCCCCAACCGAACACGCCCGGGACATTTTGGTCGTCGCGCTGCGGACCGAAAATCTGGGGGGTGGGTGGACCCGGAAAATCAGTCGTAGATGGGGTTTTTGGGGGAAAAAGGCGGCAGCGGGCCGACAAGACGGGGGGTAAGACCGCGTGGGGGGGCGCCAGGGGAAACCCAAAACACCGACCGTAGATGTTTCCGATGTGATAAACCCATTTGGAAAGGGTTTGGCTTGTCCCCAGCTCATTCAATGGGGTTGGATCGAATTGTTGCTCCTATTACATGCCCGGGGAAAAAGATGTTGTTGATCGGTAAATTGGGCCCGAAATCCCCACATTTTGTTGGGAAGTGCCCTTTTGTTTTGGGACGAGACGTTTTAAATAACAATCCTTAGGCTGGAGACTGTAAAAACGCGGTACATGGGATGTTAAGTATCAGATTTTACTTCTTTTTTTAACTTATGGGCGCCACTTTGGGTTTTTTCCCGTTTGATGGGCCCCTTTGGCCATTACTAAAGGGGCCGGAAAATCCCTTTTCAAACTGATTAAAAATGTGGGACCATGCCCGCCCCTTGAACGGGGGGGGAAAAAGAAAAAAACCCAAGGGCAAGAACTGGAGCGGGGAAAATTAGAGCCCAACTTAGATATTAAACCAGATCTCCCAAGCGAGGGGGGGGTCCCCCCGAAATTTTCCCAGAAGGGGTCCTTTTTACTTTTTAATTGAAAATCCCCCAACAAAAACCCAGTTTTAAACGAACAATCGTTTTTGTGCGTTTGCGCATACTGATACTCATTAAAAAAGATTTAAACAGGCTCCCCTGCAACTCAACCCAACGAAGTGAAAACCCACACTTTATAAAAAAGGGCGGTTGCCTTTTCAGAGTGATCTAATCATTTGGGGGGTTTATTGAAAAACTGGTGGTACCAAAAATAGGGAAACTTTTTGCACCCCACATTCAAAATTTGGGGGCACCGGTCCCATAAAACAAAACCCCCGGTTATCAAACGATTTTATTGGCTTAATATGGGAAAAATTTGACGTTTTTGTACTTCATGTCCGACTGCCAGATCGCCTCTTTTTTTCCCCCTGGGGCCCCCTTTGCCCCTATCCCATATTGGAATTTCCCCTTTTCAGGGGGGATTGATTTTTGGACCATTACTGCAGGAGGGGGACCAATTTTTGGTGGGTTGATTATACCATACCCAGAAATGTCGCTAAAAAGGCCAACTCTTGGGAGCTAAAATTGTTTTACTGGGGGTTTTTCCCCTAAAAATCTTAACTGATGGGACCCCTTTCACCCGTGTGAAACAATTGTGTGACAGCTTTTAAAAAATTGAGTACTACTGTTTACCATCCCCAAGGGTTTTAAACCCGGCTTTTAACAAAACATTGAAACAGTGTCAGGGGGTTTTCTTGATCCCCAACATGGAACCTTCCCCTTTTTTTTGGCGGCAAAACCCCCTGGCTTGAGTCCTTGAGTTGTACGAGCGGGGCGAGGCATCCTGGTTGGGGGGGAATGGAAGGAACGAGAGCAGTTTTGGGCCCAATTTTGCAAAAGGATAATTTTCGTTGCAAACAAAATTTCTATCTTTCCTCTATTGCTGTGGAACAAACAGCGGGAAACCAAAAGCGTTTTTTCGATAGGGCAGCAAGCCCCGTGAGTTAAACCCCGGCGATCGTGTTTTGGTCGGCCCTGGATCCACAAATTCTTAGCTAAATGGGGCCCCGCCATTATTGGGGGCGTTTTCCCAAAAATTACAAGGTTGAAACCGGCGGGCCAAACCTTGTTTTTAAAAACCTCTTGAAGGTGGGCGAGACAAAAACATTTCCCTTCTCTTTTTAGCCCGATTTACCATTGGTAAGATCTTTGACAAAAAGACAGAACTGTTATTTTTGAGAAAAACGGAACACTGATGTCTTTTCAGATTTACCGGAAGACTAACTTTCAAAACATAAAATTACCACTGCCCCGATGTTCCGTAGATGCGGCCCCCCTCCGGGGCGGGGGAAATATTTGCGAAGAGGGAAAAAAAATGCTGACCGGGTGAATTGTGAAAGTAAAAGTGCTGGTGGCCCCGTCGTTTAGTCCCAAAAAGGGGTTGGTTGGGTTTTTCCCATTTCCCGACTTGAAAAGGCTCAAAGATGCTTTTCCCTGCCCCGTTGGGTGAACTGTTGGAAAACTGGGTCAGGCTATATCTCCACCCAGATCTCCGGGAAAAACTTTGGCAGGTGCCTTTAGAGGCTAGCATTGTGAAAAGGCAGGGGCTCCTTTCTTAATTTTCAAAACTCCCGTTTGGGCTTCAGGGCCTCTTTCAGCTATGATGGATCGATCCTGCCTCCCCTAATATGCTGGGGCATATCTTGGGAATTGGGGATTTTTAAAAGATTGGAACCAAATTGGGGGGTTTGCCGTTCTTAAAAAAGAACCGCTGGCCCCCTTTAAACCCCAAAAATTAAACAGGGTTCCAACTCATTACTATTCTATGGGCAAAAGGTTTTCTTGGCCCAAAAAGGAAAATGAAGAAATGCTTGTTTACCGAGCCCGGACACAGAAACAAGGCCCCCCTTTCTGGGGCTCGCTTTATAAGAAAATTCATTCCCAAAATTTTTCACATAGAGCTGCTCCCCTTACAGAACACAGGGCAGAAAAACCCGTCCTGTGGACAGAAAATTTAAAAGTTCTTTCAAGATTTAAAAAAACATTGTCTTCTTACCCCGGGTTTTAAAAGGTTTCAAAAAATTTTATCTTGAAACAGGAGGCATTTGGGGTGGGGGCATCCCCTCAAAATTTTTTTGGAAAAACTAATCACATATTTTGGGGGAAATTACTTCCCAGGGAACAAATTTTTCACAATTGAGAAAAAATTTGGCAATTAAAAGGGCTGTGGGGATATTCTTTGGGAAAAATTACTTTTTGGTTTATCATGCTCCCTCCAGTGGTTTTAAACCCCCGAAAAATACAAACCCCGTCTAATAGATGGTTTCGGGGTTTTTAAAACCTTTCAGTTTCACAGTAAAACACCGACCAGGTTCTGAACAAATCGCCGGATGTATTATCCCCCTAAATGAACCTAGTGAGGTTGCTTGATTCCCGGAATGTGAATAAAGCTGGGGGGGGTGTGGCTGGAGGGCCCCCAAATGAACAGGCGCCCTGGAAAACCACAAACCCTGAAACACTATAAAATTGCTCCTTATCCTTGCACATAACCGTAATACAAGCCTGGCGGGACCGCCCACTTATCCCCGGCCTGTCAGTTGGGAATTGATTTTTCTTTTATCTCTCTCTCACCCGGAACTGTTTTATCCACTTTCATGGGACGTTTTGCTCATTGTTTTTTGTCTGAATAAAACCCCTTTTTTTTTTCCACCTTCTGTGTCTCTGTCAAATTGTGACCCAAGGTGACAACATATACATACATATTCTATATAACACACAGCTACTTATCAGTGCCAAAAATGCTTGTTCGAAAAACTCCCCTTTCTGCAAGTTCCGTGGGTATTATGAACTATGTAGTTCAAGTTCTATTTAAATTTTTAGAAGGAATTTTTATTTATGACAGAAATATCTTTGGTAGGAATGGGAAAAAAGACGGAATATTATTCCTGTAAATCCCAAATCAAACCTTAAAAAAACTTATAAAATTTTTTTCCCCCATAAAAAAAATATCCTGTCTAAATTATACAAGTTAGAAATAAATAAAAGTTAAAAAAAACAAACTTCAAATTTCTTTCTTTATGAATTTTATATAAAAATAAACTTAGATTTTTAAAAATCCCAAAAAATTTTTTCTATAAAAAAATATCCTTAAAATTATACAAATTCAAATATAACATGCTTAACAAAACCTGGGAAAAATAAATAAATGTGTTCCCAGCAATAACAAATCAAATCATTCAGTTGGTTTGCTCATATGTGATTTTAGAGCTGGACACCGGGATCTTTTTGGGCCCCAGGTTAGTTTCTGTTTGGTGGGTTTTGTGTTGTGGAGATTCTCGGATGGATTGCAGGTGTCATCAGTGGGGGCTCCTGGGGCTGTTTTGTTAGTCTTTATCACTGAAGAGCTTCTCACACAGATATTGCTACCAAACATGCACGGGTTGACCCCAGGGGCAGACTTTTTTTTTCTTCAAAAATCCCGCGGGGGAAACTCAGTCTTTGGCGCTCAGTTTATCAGCAAAGTGCGTTTGGGAAATGTGGGCCCCTTTGGTTTTTTGGCACAGGGAAAAGGAGGCAAGGTGCAAGGGGGGCATTTTTGTCTCCCATAAAAAAATTCACTTGAAATCACTTTGTGATTTGAGTCGTCCGTAAGTGTCAGTTCTTATTTAATTATTCTGCTTTCTGTTTTTCTGATTGCATTCAGGTTACCCCGATGTTTTGTCTCATAGTGCCGCTTAGATTAAATTCTGAAATTAAACACATTAGCTCCACAAAATGAGACACCGGGGTTTAGTAAACAAATACTCAGCCTCCCCTGGTTTTAAAAGGGTCTATTTTTTAGAATCAATTTTCTCTCCAGCATCGGTGAGCTAGAAAACGCAGCATCATAAGCTGACTTGATTAAAGCGGAAATGGGAAGGCAGCTGAAGGGTCATTATGGGATCAGTTTATTGGCCAGCCCAAAACCCGGGCCATTAATAAAAAATACAGTATATAAAAAAGATCTCCGGGGTGGGTATAATTACCGCGGGCGGATGTGGCCTGTGGCCCTTTAGTTTGTCACATATGGATTAAAAAAGGGCAGAAAAAAAAGAATATTTTTTTAAAAATGTATC
>NW_024385880.1:0-4959 GCF_016835505.1 Polypterus senegalus
CCTTTTATTGTATGCTTTAAATCATTTATTTTAAAACCTACATATATAGTTAGGTCCATAAATATTTGGACAGAACAACTTTTTCTAATTTTGGTTCTGTATATTACCACAATGAATTTTAAATGAAACAACTCAGATGCAGTTGAAGTGCAGACTTTCAGCTTTAATTCAGTGGGGTTGAACAAAAGATTGCATAAAAATGTGAGGCAACTAAAGCATTTTTAACACAATCCCTTCATTTCAGGGGCTAAAAAGTAATTGGACAATTGACTCAAAGGCTATTTCATGGGCAGGTGTGGGAAGTCCATCGTTATGTCATTATCAATTAAGCAGATAAAGGCCTGGAGTTGATTTGAGGTGTGGTGCTTGCATGTGGAAGATTTTGCTGTGAACAGACAACATGCAGTCAAAGGAGCTCTCCATGCAGGTGAAAGAAGCCATCCTTAAGCTGCGAAACAGAAAAAACCCATCCGAGAAATTGCTACAATATTACGAGTGGCAAAAACTACAGTTTGGCACATCCTCAGAAAAGCAAGCACTGGTGAACTCAGCAACGCAAAAAGACCTGGCGTCCACAGAAGACAACAGTGGTGGATGATCACAGAATCATTTCCATGGTGAAGAGAAACCCTTTACAACAGCCAACCAAGTGAACAACACTCTCCAGGGGGGTAGGCATATCGATATCCAAGTCTACCATAAAGACTGCATGAAAGTAAATACAGAGGGTGCACTGCAAGGTGCAAGCCACTCATAAGCCTCAAGAATAGAAAGGCTAGATTGGACTTTGCTAAAGAACATCTAAAAAGCCAGCACAGTTCTGGAAAAAAATTCTTTGGACAGATGAAACCAAGATCAACCTCTACCAGAATGATGGCAAAAAAAGTATGGAGAAGGCATGGAACAGCTCATTATCCAAAGGATACCACATCATCTGTAAAACATGGTGGAGGCAGTGCGATGGCCGGCGTGCATGGCTGCCAGTGGCACTGGGACACTAGTGTTTATTGATGATGTGACACGGACAGAAGCAGCCAAATGAATTCTGAGGTGTTCAAGACATACTGTCTGCTCAAATCCAGCTAAATGCAGTCAAATTGATTGGGTGGTGTTTCATGATATAGATGGACAATGACCCAAAACATACAGCCAAAAACAACCCAGGAGTTTATTAAAGCAAAAAAGTGGAAAATTCCTGAATGGCCAAGTCAGTCATCTGATCTTAACCCAATTGAGCATGCATTTCACTTGTTGAAGACTAAACTTCGGACAGAAAGGCCAAAACAACAGCAACTGAAAGCCACTGCAGTAAAGGCCTGGCAGAGCATTAAAGGAGGAAACCCACCATCTGGTGATGTCCATGACTTCAAGACTTCAGGCTGTCATTGCCAGCAAAGGGTTTTCAACCAAGTATTAGAAATTAACATTTTATTTCTAGTTATTTAATTTGTCCAATTACTTTTGAGCCCTGAAATGAAGGGATTGTGTTAGAAAATGCTTTAGTTGCCTCACATTTTTATGCAATCTATTTGTTCAACCCACTGAATTAAAGCTGAAAGTCTGCACTTCAAATGCATCTGAGTTGTTTCATTTAAAATTCATTGTGGTAATGTACAGAACAAAATTAGAAAAAAGTTGTCTCTGTCCAATATTTATGGACCTAACTGCATGTTTGGTCTCATTCTTTTCAGAATGTGATGTTGTTAGATTTCCATCCATCCATCCATTCTCTTCGCTTATCCGAGGTCGGTCTGGGGCAGCAGCAAGCAGAGAGGCTCAGACTTCCTCTCCCGCCACTTCTTCCAGCTCTTCCGGAGAATCCCAAAGGCGTTCCCAGGCCAGCCGGGAGACATAGTCCCTCCAGCGTGTCCTGGGTCTTCCCGGGCCTCCTCCGGTTGGGCGTGCCAGAATACCTCACCAGGAGGCGTCCAGGAGCATCCTGATCAGATGCCGAGCCACCTCATCGGACTCCTCTCGATGGGAAGGCAGCTGCACTCTGAGCCTCCCAGATGACTGAGTTTCTCACCCTATCTTTAGGAAAGCCCAGACACCCTGCGGAGGAAACTCATTTCACCGCTTGTGATTCCGATCTCGTTCTTTCGGTCACCTACCATAGCTCATGACCATAGGTGAGGGTAGGCGTAGGATCGACTGGTAAATTGAGAGCTTTGCCTTACGGCTCAGCTCCTTTTCACCACGACAGACCGATGCAGAGCCCGCATCACTGTGGACGCCGCACCGATCCGCCTGTCGATCTCACGCTCCATTCTTCCCTCACTCGTGAACAAGACCCGAGATACTTGAACTCCTCCACTGGGGCAGGATCTCTCCCCAACCCTGAGAGGGCACTCCACCCTTTCCGCTGAGGACCATGCTCTCGGATTGGAGGTGCTGATTCTCATCCCAGCCAGCTTCACACTCAGCTGCGAACCGATCCAGAGAGCTGAAGATCCGACCTGATGAAGCAAACAGGACACATCCATCTGCAAAACGTGACCCAATCCTGAGTCCACCAAACGGACCCCTTCAACACCCTGCGTGCCTAGAAATTCTGTCCATAAAGTTATGAACAGAATCGGTGACAAAGGGCAGCCTGGCGGAGTCCAACTCTCACTGAACGGGCTCGACTTACGCCGGCAATGCGGACCAAGCTCTGACGCGGTTGTACAGAGACCGAACAGCTCTTATCAGGGGTCCGGTACTCCCGACACCCCCCACAGGATTCCCGAGGGACACGGTCGAATGCCTTTTCCAAGTCCACAAACACATTAGGACCGGTCGGGCAAACTCCCATGCACCCTCAGGACTCTGCTAAGGGTGTAGAGCTGGCCCACTGTTCGCGACCAGGAGAAGCCACACTGTTCCTCCTGAATCCGAGGTTCGACTATCGCGGACCCTCCTCTCAGAACCCCGAATAGACTTTTCCAGGGAGGCTGAGAGTGTGATACCTCTATAGTTGGAACACACCCTCCGGTCCCCCTTTTTAAAGAGGGACCACCACCCGGTCTCCAATCCAGAGGCACTGTCCTGATCCATGCGATGTTGCAGAGCGTGTCAACAAGACAGTCCTACAACATCCGGAGCCTTAGGAACTCTGGGCATCTCATCCACCCCGGGGCCCTGCCACCAAGGAGTTTTTGACCACCTCGGTGACTTCAGTCCCAGAGATGGGAGAGCCCACTCAGAGTCCCAGGCTCTGCTTCCTCGTGGAAGGCATGTTAGTGGGATTGAGGAGGTCTTCAAGTACTCCTCCCACCGACCCACAACGTCCGAGTTGAGGTCAGCGCGCACCATCCCACCATATCGGTGTTGACACTGCACTGCTTCCCCTCCTGAGGACGCCGGACAGTGGACCAGAATCTCCCCGAAGCGTCCGAAAGTCGTTCTCCATGGCCTCTCAAACTCCTCCCATGCCCGAGTTTTTGCCTCAGCAACAACCGCGCCGCTTGGCCTGCGGTACCTATCAGCTGCCTCCAGAGACCACAGGACAAAAAGTCCTATAGGACTCTTTCTTCAGCTTGCGGCATCCTCACGCGGTGTCCACCAGTTCGGGTTGATTGCTGCCACGACAGGCACCGACCACCTTGCGCCACAGCTCGGTCACCGCCTCAACAATAGAGGCGAACATGGCCCATTCGGACTCAATGTCCCCCACCTCCCTCGGGACGTGGTTGAAGGTTCTGCCGGAGGTGGGAGTTGAAGCTACTTCGACAGGGGACTCTGCCAGCGTTCCCAGCAGACCCTCACAACCGCTTTGGGCCTACCAGGTCAACCGGCATCCTCCCCACCATCGAAGCCAACTCACCCAGGTGGTGATCAGTTGACAGCTCCGCCCTCTCTTCACCCGAGTGTCAAAGACATATGGCGCAAGTCCGATAACCGACCACAAAGTCGATCATCGACCTGAGGCCTAGGGTGTCCTGGTGCCATGTGCACATATGAACACCCATATGTTGAACATGGTGTTCGTTATGGACAATCCATGCGAGCACAGAAGTCCAATAACAAAACACGCCGGGTTCAGATCGGGGCCATTCCTCCCAATCACGCCCTTCCAGGTCTCACTGTCTTTGCCACGTGAGCATTGAAGTCTCCCAGCAAAGCGAGGAATCCCCAGAAGGTATGCCCCTAGCAACCCCTCCAGAGACTCCAAAAGGTGGATCCCAAACTGCTGTTCGGCGATACGCTGAACAACAGTCAGGACCCTTCCCCACCCGAGGCGGAGGCGGCCACCCTCTGTCCACGGTAAACCCCAATGCACAGGCTCCAAGTCGGGGGCAATAAGTATGCCCACACCTGCTCGTTGCCTCTCACGGGGGCAACTCCAGAGTGGTAGAGAGTCCAGCCCCTCTCAAGGAGATTGGTTCCAGAGTCCAAGCTGTGCGTCGAGGTGAGTCCCGACTATATCTGGCGAACCTCGGCACGCAGCTCAGACTCCTTCCCCTTCAGAGGTGACATTCCACGTCCCAAGACCAGTTTCTGAGCGAGGATCAGACGCCAAGGTCCCCTGCCACCACCCAACTCACATTGCACCCAACCTCCTTGGCCCGTCCATAGGTGGTGAGCCCATGGGAGGGACCCACGCTTACCTCTTTGGGCTGTGCCGGCCGAGCCATGGGTGCAGGCCCGGCACCAGGCGCTCCCAATGAGCCCCACCTCCAGGCCTGGCTCCAGAGGGGGCCCGGTGACCGTGTCCGGGCAAGGAAACGTTGTCCAAAGTTTTTGCTCTTCATCGGAGGTTTGTTGAACCGCTCTTTGTCATCCTCTCACCTAGGACCAGTTTGCCTTGGGTGGCTACCAGGGCATAAAGCCCGGACAACAATCATAGCTCCCTAGGATCATTGGGACTTTACATAAGAACCCCTCCTACCACGATAAGGTGTAGGTTCAAGGAGGAAGCTCTTACCTGAATTCTGTGTTTTAATTTAATTAGGCACTTCGGTGCGTTCAGCCCCCCCT